>NC_067248.2:135142904-135445934 GCF_019359855.2 Lolium perenne
TCCAAGGAACAACATGATCCTGCAGCTAGCTCCAGCTACTCTCGGCGCCCCAAGCGCGGTGCCGCTCGCTTTTTCTCCAGCATGTGGCAAATGTGCAAGAATACCAATGATGTTGCACATCAAAGTCTTGCTTTGAACCAGGAGACACGGAGGCAACAGAATGAGTTCATGGCTGGAAGGAATGTCCATGTTCCTCCTTCTGGCCCTGAGATGGAGCCTGTGGTTGCACCTGCTTGGGAGATGCCTCCCATTAGTGACGAGATGCTCCAGAACTTCGACCTCTCCATGTATGCTCATGGTGGCCTTCCTCCTAGGACTACTAGTGCCCCTGCTGCTGCTGATGATGATGAAGAGGATGAAGGTGCTGAGGCTGAGGATGATGATGGCGAGGGCTCCTACTCCGCTGGGCATGAGTTCTACTGATGGGAGCGCTAGCATCTCTCCTCTTTTCTTCGCCTTTTTTGTGTTCCGATGCCAAAGGGGGAGAAGAGAGTAGAGTCTAGGACCACGGGGTTCTTTGGTTGTCACAAGCCATGGGTGTTGCTTTATTTGATTCTTGTATGGCTTGTGCTTATTTGCTTTGATTTCTCAAGAACCATTTGCTACTTCGAATAATTCGTGTATGGACGACTATTTGTATGCTTAATCACTCTATTAGGATGATCATGCTTTATGCTTATATATCTTGATATACTTGTCCATACCATGCTTGTTTCCTAAAGATATTGGGGGAGCTTCTCATATTCCACAAATGGTGCACTTTGCATTCAAACGCAAATTCTCCAAGTGCACACATTATGGGGGGGCTGTCGTAATATCTTATATGGAATCAAGGTTTACAGCTTATCATAATATCTATATGTGACTCTAGCTCGGTTTGTCATCGTATACCAAAAAGGGGAGATTGTAAGGGTATTTTACCCTTATCCATTATTTTGGTAACAATGACACCGTGCTAGAGTATTTGGCCTAATACATGTTTGTAAAGATAATCTCAGGTATTAGCCAAAGAGGCATAAATTGTGTATCAAAGGAACAAGAAGGCTAAAGGAGACCCCCCACTTCGACAACAATCAAAAGGGGGTCTACAGCAGGAATCCGGTCACTATCCCGATTTGATCGGACCGTGCGCCGGCTGGCTCCGGCCTACCGCCCGGTCCACCGGGCGCACGACCGGACACTCTGACGCCGACCGGCTCCTGCGCTGATGCCAACCGGATGACCTACCAGGAGACACGAAGTGCCCCCCGGTCAAGGTCCGATCTGCCGCCCGGTTTGGACCGGCGGGTCCGGTCTCTGGCCCGGTCTGACCGGGCCCTGGACCGGACGCCCCGGCGCCGACCGACCTCTATGCTGACTGCAACCGGATGGAGTAATGCGGGACATTTCGAGGGTCCAATCGTGGTCCGGCCTGCCGCCCGGTTTGGACCGGCGGGTCCGGTCCCTAGTCCGATCCGACCGGCCCCTGCGCCGGGCTCTCCGGTCTGTGGTCCGGTTGACCGGAAACCTCGGGAGAAAGCTGATGTGTCAAGTGAGCAACGGCCATATTTCAAGTGACACTATAAATAGCCCTTCTCCTACCTCTGAAAAGTGAGGCATTACACTACAAGCTGTTCTTGAGCTCTCTCTCTCTCTCATACTCCATTGCTAGAAACACCAAAAGCCTCAGATCTCCCTCCTCGTCCACCCAAACTCAAATCCCTCCGGGGAAACGATAGAGGAGGACCCGATCTACTGTTCTACCAAGCCAAATCTCATTCCCCCTTGTATTCATCAAGAAGTTTGCTCTCTAGGGTTCCTTGGAAACCCTAGGTGGGAAAGAGTGGTCCGGAAGCATCCGGGCTGTGGATTTGCTCCGGGCAAGATTGTGAAGGTTTGGAAGCTACCTCAAAGTCTACCACAAGTGAGTGAGCTATTCCTTCGTGGGATAGGCTCCGGAGAATAGGGTGAGCCTTCGTGGCGTGGGGAATCCTTCGTGGGACCTCCACCCCTCCAAACGTGACGTACATTCTTGCAAAGGAAGGGAACACGGGAATACATCCTCGTCTCCGCGTGCTATCGGTTATCTCTAACCGAACTCCTTACTTGTGATTTAATGGCCTGTGAGAGCCTTCGTGCTCGAGTTAGTTGTATCCTAATATAGGTTGTTTCACCTAGTTTGCATTAGGCTCACCTTTATGTTCCGCAAAGCCTAATATTGCAAAGAAAGAATTAAAATCTGTAGAAACCTATTCACCCCCCTCTAGGTTTACCATCTCTATACTTTCAGATACTCTGCCTTTGTTTGTAGAATCTGTCACAATATTTAGAACTCATCTAAATCTAGCATAAACTCTTTCTAGCCCATTGTGCTACCTTTTAATGAACACATTAGCTTAATTGAGATTGAAATTTTATTTTTATATGTGACAAAATTAATATCGGTGTAACACCTTACAGCGATTCGTTTGTCATTACCCCATATAAAACTATATATATTTATATCCTCGGCTCTGACAAAGCACTCAGGGATATTCTTACTTTTATCCAATGATCATCATATGTATCATTCTGATATATGCTCGTAACACCTTAGAGCATAGGACATCTGATTGTGTACATATTATTCGGGATCTAAAAATCACTCATGTGTTTTTACTCATTGTGTGTCAAATACACTCAAGTCTTGTTTAAACCTCCACATGGAAAAGAACACCTTCTTAACATTTTCATATTGAACTACTTCAATATTCATTCTATGTACTTTGACTTAAACTTATTATGAGTTTCAATCTATCTTCATAGATCTTGATGCTAAATATGTTTTTAGTCCATATCCTTTCATTGAAGTTGATTTTCAGTGAAACCTTCTAATCATATCAAATACATGATTACATTATTTATAATCAACGATATGTCATCTACATAAAGTATTATAAATATGTCTCAGCGCTCCCACTTAATTTCTTGCAAATGCAAGCTTCTTCATTGTTTATGATGAAATCATAACTCTTTGATTATTTCATCCGGTGAAGATTCCAACTCCGTGATACTTACTTCATCCAGTGAAGTTTCTAGCATTCTACGGACTAGCAAAACTCTCAGTTGTATCTTGTATACACCTTTAATACATACTTCTGATAAGGAATGTATTTCTGCCATCCTACTAACATATCTCATATAAGAAATATGTAGCGATTACTAGAACAATCCGTATAGACTACAAGCATCGTTGCGAAAGATCTAATCTTATAGCAGTCAACTCTTTAAACTTTGTCGTAAACAAGCTTTCGACAAGTCAAGCTTGTTTAAGGATATTTTATATCCAAGTCTATTAATTTTATAGATCTATTTACTTTCAAAAGGTATCTATTCCTTTAAAAGGTTTACCAAACTCCAAGCTTGATTATAGATACTATCTTGGATTTCATGGCTCTTAGCTATTTTAATGGAGTTAGGGCCCATCATAGCTTCTTTGTATATAGTTGGTTTATCATTGTTCAAAATTAATCCTTTGTCCACAAATCATTTATTTGATCACAAAGTAAACCATACCTACAAGGTTCAATAGGTACTTTGATCTCCATGACTATAACACTTTGTAGACATGGGAGCCATAATCGTCGTGGCTGCTTATGGAACCATTTCCGATGTTGCGCTACTCTGATCATCATGCTCAGGTTCACCAACCTTATCAAGTTCCATTGTCCTCCCACTCAAATACTTCGCTAGAAACAATTTCTTGGAAATAAGCAAGACACACCGACAAACACTTTTGTCTTTGACTTCATAGTGGAAAGAGTTCCCAATTTGTTCTCTGGGATAGCCAACAAAGACATTCATCTGATTTTGGCTGTAAACTCATTTACTTATTCTATGCATACCAAAATTTAAGAAAGGACTATTAGGTTTATACCCATTCCACAACTAATATGGTGTCATTTCAACGGGTTATGATGGCGCTCTATTTAATGTAAAAGCGGTTGTCTCTAAAGCATAATCTACAAAAAATATAATGGCATCATTTTATTTTATATCATCATTAATCCAACAAGGTTTGGATACGTCTTTTGAATACTCCATCATAACGATGGTGTTCCGAGAAACGTGAGTTGTGGAACAATTTCGTAACTCTCTTAGATGTTCGCTAAAACTTGTAATATATTTCCACCATGATCCAATTATAGATATTTGACTTTTCTATTACGATGATTTCCACTTCATGCTGAAATTTATTTGAATCTATTCAAATGTTTCAAACTTCTTCCTCATTGAATCAATATATCCATATATATATATATACACTCAATCCATTGTTGGAAGTTTCCATGAAGTAGAAGAATCTTCCGCACACAACTATGCCCATTGAACCACATACATCATCATGTATGTTTCCACTAAGTTAGTTGCCCGTTCAACTCTTGGCCTATGAACGGTATTTCAGTCATTTTATTTAGAAAAGATTTGCAAGTGCCAAATGATTCTAAAATCAGATGACTCCAACAATCCATTTGCATGGAGATTATTCATGCGTTCCTTTCTAACATAACCTAAATGGCGGTTCCACTTATAAGTGGAATTCACATCATTTGCCTTATGACATTTTAGAGTCAGTGTTATGCATGTGTGTTTCACCATTAAGATTTATAATAACTTATCCATCGTACATGGAGTAAGGTCATAATTTGAACAACTCATTGTTTTCATTTGACCAGAGCAAAATAACAATTATTATGTTCTTTATTATAAATCTCAAGGGCTAGGTAGAATGCCAACGACGAACATAATAACACTTTATTTTGTTCCAGACGTGCATTATTACCACATTCCTTATCAGTCACTTAGGCCATTGTATTATTGTATTGCGTTGTGTTGTATGACATCTCATAGCAACCAATATGGTACTTATACCCAAGAATTCCATTGTGGGACCAGTCAAAGAATACATTCATAACATGTTTATCATCTATATACACATGAGCTAGACTTTATAGTCTTTTCTTTCTTTCTGCCAAAATCATTTTGTAGTTTCTCTTTCAACTTTCCTCATATTTCTGAAAACACTTCAACATCAGTAACTTCTAGGCTTGTTGGTCAAATACCAATAACCTTGAGGTTCACACTTTGAAGTTGATCATCACATGACAAGTGTTCCGGATTTCACTATTAGTAACTTTTAATGTGATGAACAATTTCACTCATAATTTTACCCATCAAATCATGACAACTTCATGATGAAGCTACTATGGCTTACATGGATATGCGAATAATGTTAGTGCACAACTAGTTGGAGGATCGGGATGCCTGACGTCTTCAACCTTCGTACATTCCCATAAAACTTATGAGTTTATGTAGTCTCACTAAATTATATTCTATTGTCTTGTAATAAGGTCGTAGATATCAAATATATCTCACACCTTGCTTATTTCTGAAAACAAACTTTTCAGTTCCTTACTTTTCAAACAGATTTGAACATCAAGTTTCACGGACACAAGATAATTTTAAATACTAATTGAAACCATTGCTTTTTGAATCAGCAATTTGAGGATTATCAAAATTTTGCTATATGACTTAATAATTTCTTGATTCTTTAACAATACGGCACCAGTCCGTAAAGTTACTTGTCAGACTTAACAGTATTTCTATCTCAATTATAAGCCTAGCGTAAAGTAGAAAACGGATGCCAATTCTACAAAATTTAATTCAAATACAATTTAGACTATGTTCAGGATAAATTGAGTTTACTATTAGTTCTTAAATTAAGTAGGTGAACTCCCACTCAAAACAACATCCCTCACGTTGCCTTAGTGATTACACGAACCAAATTCACTACATCAAGTCCGATCATCACGGGAGATGATGTAGCTTCAATGGCGAACATCAACATGTTCACCATTATCTATATGATTCATGCTTAACCTTTTGGTCTTTCGTGTTCTGAGACCATGTCTGTACATGCTAGGCTCATCAAGTCAAACACTACAAGAAAAGTTCGGATACACAACATCCCAAAATCATCCACTAAGGGCCATTTTTCGTCGCCTATGGGCCTAACCCGACGATATGGGTTCTGTGGTCGAAACTGCGTCAGGCAAAGTCCTACCACGTTTTTTTTGGGTCCGTCGCGATCGGGCGCCCTTCCGCCACGGAAAATCGGACCGTTGCAGAAGTGTTTTCGGGAGCCCGTTGACTGCTGACATCATGCAAACTGACACGTGGCAGACGCCGTTAACTGGCAGTTAACGGCATTAACCAGCTGAAACCCCGTGGTAGATGCTAGGCCCACACGAGGCCTTCCACTAAGGATGGCAATTTTACCCACGGGTACGGGTACCCGCGGGTATCGTACCCGCATGGGCAGGGTATGGGTATACTCCTATGCCCATGGGTAGTACCCATACCCTGCCCATTAAGTCATGGGCAGGTGACAAGGTATTAACTTGTCAATGCCTACGAATAGTAGACTAGGGTTTCGTGTAATGTAGAGGGCAAGTAGATCTCGAAGGTTATCAGCCGAAAAGTACTCGACGAAATAAAACTAGGGTTTGCTCAACAATGATTCGATGATCTTTCTCGTCCCTCGACTCCCCCTTATATATGAGGCGGAGCCGAGGGATTCGTATTGTACAAGTTACAGAGTTCGGGGAGGTTTCTAACTCGTCCCGCAAGATTACATACAACACTTCTTATTACAATTCTAGCTTTCCTTGACAACATATTTGGGCTTCCGAGTCTTCTTATTCTTCGGGTATTGGGCCTTCAGTAAACCCCGGGTACTATCTTTGGCAGGCCCATTGGGGATGCCTATGTCAGTAGCCCCCGAGATTTTGCTTGAATCGTAGAATTAAGGAAAATCTCCCCTGTTTATTTTTACTCGACAACTTTAACTTGTCCATATTTCTTCACATGAATTTCTATATTGTACAGGGATAACGGTAGTTGGGGCTAGTTCATCTGACGGATCAGGTACTAGTTAACTGCTCTAGTGGCAATCCGCAAAAACCTACTTCAAGATCACGTCCCTGGACATGATCTCGGTGATACTGGTGTAAACTTCGACAGGTGCCGCTTAAGGTCTTACCATTCTGTCGAGTCCCAGTCATTTTTATCGAGTCCACAGCGCGTCCGCTGGGATATTTCTTCACATCTGTTGATGTGGAAAAAAGTAGCAGAGCGCAGTCTTCGGCGATGCCACGCCGCACAGAACGGATCTGGGGTCTTACCTTCGCAATGTTTTGCGGCATTCAGAATTTAGTCGCAACTTTTGGCGTTCTGAGAATATATTGTCGAGTGCTTATTCGGCTGTTGGAATAGCACATTTTATCGAGTCAATTTTTTGACTTATGTTGCTCTCCCGATGGGAGTATATGTAGAGTTATCTTTGTAACTCGAAATATGCTCCTTCTTTCTTCTTTTTCTTTCTTTCTTTCTCTTTTTTCTTCTTGATAATTTTCATCGGGCACGCGAACAGCGTTCCCGATGGGAGTAGCCCCCGAGGCTACAGCCAAGGACTTGTGCTTGGTTGTAGGCTCAACATTCTAGTGCACCTTGTCGCTATTTTGTCATTCTTTTCTCCATATTCTCTTCTTTTTATCTCTCGGGTGCGCGAACAGCGCTCCCGATGGGAGTAGCCCCCGAGGCTATGAGCAAAAGCTCGCGTTTGATCATAGGCTCCCGCAATTTCTATATTGTCATACTCGAAATTTTAATTTTTCAAAGTAGCCCCCGAGCATTTGGGCAAAAACTTGTATTTGATCAAAGGCTCCCGTAGTATTCAATAACTTCTTCTGTCGCCAATCTTCCTTTATTTTTCTTGTCGACATTTTCTCCCTTAGCCAAAGTCATATTATTGCTGCTAATAGTCGCAATTGTTCTGTCTTGTGGGTCCATTGTTTCCACCACGTTGACACGTCGTACAAGTGGGGGACACACGTCCTCCGCTTTTTCTGGCACACGTACCATAACTCCTCCACTGTAAAATACTGTTTTACCCTTGCTCCTACGTGGCTATCATCTGCTGCACAATTTTTCCATCGAACGATCCGCCGTTTCACCGCCCCCCTATATAAGATCCCCTTCTTCTTCGTTGAACACTTCCGCTCGCCCATTGCTATACACCCTTCTGCAAATCCTCCTGCGCTCCCCTCATTCTCTGAGCTCTGCACTCCTGCGCCATTGTGAATGCCTCCGCGCCGCTTGACCAGACACAGCACACCGGAATCTTCCATGGCCGCCACGGATCTGGGAACCGCAGAGTGGGAAAGATCTAAGCTTTCCGCTCAGGACATCAACCTCCTCAAGAAGCTAGGGCTCAACAAGAAGCCCGATGCACTGCGTTTTCCTCATGAGGAGAGCTACCCAACCCCTCCAATGGGGTACCGGGTAAGTTTCATTGACCATCTCATCCGCGGACTTTCCGCCCCCATTCATCCTTTTCTTCGCGGACTGCTTTTTGTGTATGGTCTGCAACTTCACCACTTTACCCCCAATTCTATCCTCCATATTTCCATCTTCATCACCCTCTGCGAAGCCTTCCTTGGCGTCCAGCCTAACTGGGTGCTATGGAAGCGCATTTTCTTTTGTCGCCGCAATGGCTCTCCCAACGTCGCCTACAATATAGGCGGCGTTGTAATTTCTGTTCGCCCCACTGTCGACTACTTCGACGTCAAGCTTCCTGATTCAGTTCAAGGATGGCGCAAGAAGTGGCTGTATATTCAAGAGGAAAACAACGGGTGTGCTGAAGACAACATCCCTCCTTTTGATGGTGCCGAAAGAATTCTTCGCCGCCGCTCCTGGGACGCAGAGGCTACCGAAGAAGAAAAAACTGCGACTGAAGCCCTGATGGCTCGTATCCATGAGTTGCAAAATACTCGTGGCAAAGAATTATCAGGCATCCAAATCACAGCCTATTTTCTAAGGACCAGAGTGCAGCCTCTCCAAGCTCGCAAACGCCCTCTCTGGAAGTATTCTGGCGACACGGACTCTGATCGGTTGTCGACGGATTTAGAGGTCAAGGATTTAGAAAAGCTTGTCCGAAAAATCTCGTCTCTCAGCAAAAAAGATCCTGTCCCTTCTTCTTGCCGCGTGAAACCATTCAACGCCGCCAATCCGCTTCCCAAGGTTAGCTTCTTCACTTGGTTTGCTATTGGTTTGCTATCTTTATTTTTTCCTTGTCGACTTTTTTAACATCCTCCTCTGCTTTTTCCTTTTATAGAACCATCCAAACCTCGTCTCGCTTCCTCCCCTTCCTGAAGGTGGAGAAGTCGAGGAAAGGGCTATCCTCACCGATGACAACCAAGACGCCCCCTCTTTTGTAAATGAACCCGTGGATTCTCGAAAATCTGCGGGTTCCTCTGAAAAGGAAGCTGCCTCCGAGGGTACTACGTCGGCACAATCTCCTCCTCCTGCTGTTTCTCCAAGGAACAAAAGGAAAAGGTCTGAAGCCGTCGATACTGGTACCTCCAAGGCTGCCGAAGACGTTGATCCTTCACGTCAGAAGGCAGGCTATGATCCATACCTTGAATCCCTCATCAGCTCGTAAGTTTTTTTTTATTTCTTCTTATTTCTTCACTCGAAGTTTTTTGTCTGTCTTGCTTTTTATGCTGCCATCTTTTATTTGCAGTGATGATGAGGAAGAACCACCAACTCTTGACGTGGCTGCTCGAACGAGCTCGTCGCGTACTTTAGTTGTTTCGGAGACGCCAGCTGAAGGAGAGAAATCCTCGCCTCCTCAACTGGATGTTGGCGCTCCCACTCCACCTTCGAGCCCTCTTGTTCCTTCACCAAAAAGAACAAGGGTAGAGACGATCGTGGAGCCTACCCTTGAATTGGGTAGCTCCTCCAATTCTCTCTTGGATGACGTAAGTTCTTCATCTATATTTCCTCTTGGTTCCTTCTTCTATGTCTTTATATTTTCCCATACCGACGTTTTCTTTCTTTGTCTTTCTTTGACAGCCTATGGTCAAAGAACTTCTTCGAATCGGTGCCCAATTTGTTGGGTACCGTGAATATGCTAGCCAGGCTGAAGGTAATATATTTTTTCCATTGGCCCTTGCTTTATAACTTCTTGCCACTGGTTTGTCGCGAGTTTGACGTGTCTTTACTATTTTGACAGAAAAACTTGCAGAAGCCAACAAGCTTGTTGACACTCTTACTCAAAAATTTGAGCAGAGTGAAATGGCTCGTAAAAAGGCTGAACTCGACGCTAGCCAAGCTAGAACAGAGGTTGCAGAGGCTACAGCCAAAGCTGCTGGTGTCGAAGATCTGCAAAAGAGGCTGGCAGATGCCGAAGCTGCTTTGAATGAGCATAAGGTCTCTCAAGCTTCTCGCGAAAAGGCGATCACCAAACGTTTGATCGCGCAGAATCGGCGCTTTGTTGGTAACTTTATCGTACCCTTCTATCTTTTTCCCTTTTGTAGTATTAATTTTTCTTTCTGCTGTCGATCAACGTGTATTTTTCCCGGCAGCCAAAACAAACCAACAATTTGAGCTTGAAGATCCCGACGATGATCCTCTTCTGGATGCACTCTCTTTCCTGGAGTTTCACGGGACTGAAGTTCGCGAAGGCATAGAACATGCTAACGCGGGTTTATCAAAGTTATTCCCCTACTTCTTCCCCAAGAAAGAGGAGCCGAAGACTTTTCTTGCTCTTGCCAAAGAGTTTGATTCGTCGGAAGATCTTGGCCTGAAGATGCGCCAAGAAAACATGAAAGTTGCTGTCGAAAGCACTGTTGCCTTGGTTGCAGATAGCCAGCAAACTGTCGACTGGACGAAAGTTGGCGCCACCGAGCAAATAGAACAGACGAAGTGGCGTTCGTTGATTAAGGCAGCCAAGCCCAACGCGAAGAAAATCTTGGCCTATCTCGGGATCAAGCCGGCTTCAACTCCTAGCTCATCAAGGCCGGAGGTCTAGTCGAATGCTTCTTCTTTTTTCCTTTTCTGCTTTTGACGCTGTCGCCAAAGTAGTTTTTTGGCGACAACTATCCCACTAGTTCCACTTGTAATGCCTTGTAAATATGCCGAAAGATTAATGAAGACTCTATCTTGCTCATTGATTGATGTCGCCTTTTTGTTGAATTTCAGTTGGTATTTGATAACTATAATCCGTCTCCTACTCCTCCCGACGTCTTGCCTTCTCCTTCTTGCTCAAGAAAAAATCTTACTAATACCGAACCTGTCGAAGATTCCTTGTCGCAAGAATTGGATGATCTTCGGCAGCAACTTCAGTACGCGAAGAGACAAACGCTTGTGATGATGGAGCAGTCCCGTAAGGCCACTGAAGCCGAAAAAATTGCGCTTCAACAGGCTCGGGAGGCCATGGCTGATAAGGACGCTGCCGTTTCTGAAGCCAAAAAGGCGACTTCTCGAGAAAATTCCATGCTTGAGTTAATGAATGAGGCCGCTGCCGATATATCTGGTATTTTTTCGTTGAACCAAAACTCCTTCTCCCTGTATGTTGTGTCCCTCCTGTTTTTTGAAATCTATTATTGAATAGGTTCCTGGCTTGATTCTGCTGCTGAGGATGATAGGGTAGATACAAGGACCAATATGCTTGTCAATCTCTCCCTTGACTATGGCTGTTTGTTCTGGGCCACTCCCGAAAGGACCCGACAAATTGTCAGATTTCAAGACCGCGCCTCCCAGGTTCGCGATTTCCTGGATTTCTGTACTAAGACTTTGTCTTTGGTTTATAAGACAATGTTTCCTCGTAATGAGACACCCGATACTCTTCTTGGCTTGATGGAGAAGTTTAAAGATGCCTCGAAGATCCATGACTTTATTAGGGCGCAGCTTTCTGCTGGCGCCAGATTTGCTATGATTATGATCAAGATCTTCCACCCGAAGTTTGATATGAATCAGATTCTCCCCAAGTGCTTGGCGAAGATGGCGAAAAAGAAGCGGGATGTTAGCAGAATTGATGATTATGTAACTCCTGTGGCCGAAGCTATGATGGATGAACTTCTTCGGATGGATTCTGAATTCTTCGTGAGAGGCAGCTACTCTGAGCATAGCACTCGCTCTTCAAATCGACTGAACATAGATAACATACTAGGTCGTCATTAATTTTTTTTTCCTTGATTTTTTTTCTCAGAACTCTTGTGTGTATTGAGATCACTTTCTATATTGTATAGCGAATAAACTGTTCTTTCTTCGTTGATACTTCAAGTATCGTGGTGTCGACTTTATTTATTGTATGCGCGAGGTTTTTAAACCAAAGCGTCGGAATTTGTATTGAGCATACTATATTTGCGGGTACTAGCCCCCGTGCCTTGCTTGATTGCTATTTTGTGTCTTTGTTTGTTTCGCGAGGTATTTTATACCAAGGCGAGATATTGTCAGAAATATGTTTTGCAAGTCTGAGGCGTAAGCCCCCGAGCCTGCCGAAGAAATGTATGTCTCAACTATCTTTGCTATATTGCAGCACCGCGAGCCCGCCTCATTAAAAACCTTCCTCGGCCCCACTCGGTGCCCCGAAAAAGGAAAAGAGTGCGTCTGAAAGCTCGCGGGCGATTCAGTACATTGAAGTTTTACAAGGACTATATTTCGACTCTAGGCGTAGAACCGCCTGAGCTGCGCCACGTTCCAGGGATTTGGCTCCTCCACCCCTGTCTTCTTGTCCTTTATCCTGTATGCTCCTCCTCCAATTACTTCTGTGACGATGTAAGGTCCAAGCCATGGTGACTCGAGCTTTTCATGACTTTTCTGCGTGAGCCGAAGGACTAGATCTCCCACCTGAAAGGATCTTGGCCGTAAACGTCGACTATGATAATTCTTCAGGTCCTGCTGATATTTAGTTACTCGAGAGAGGACTTCATCTCTAGCCTCGTCGAGCGCATCGACGTCATCTTCTAACGCTTTTCTCGACACCTCTTCATCATATTCTACGACTCGTGGAGAATCATGCTCTACCTCAATTGGTAACACTGCTTCTGCTCCATGAACCAAGAAAAACGGAGTTTCTTGTGTCGCTGTGTTTGGTGTTGTTCGTATGCTCCATAATACACTGGGCAGCTCCTCTGGCCAGGTATATCGAGCTTTTTCCAGTGGCCCTAGTAAGCGTTTCTTGATGCCATTGCAGATTATTCCGTTGGCTTTCTCGACTTGACCGTTGGTTTGCGGGTGTGCAACCGACGCAAAGTTTAGCTTGATACCCACTTCTTCGCAATAATCCTTGAACTCATTGGATGTCAAGTTACTGCCGTTGTCCGTGACGATGCTGTGAGGCACTCCAAACCTGAAGACGAGACTTTTTACGAATTTAACTGCGGATGCTCCGTCTGGTGAGTTTATCGGCTTCGCTTCTATCCACTTTGTGAATTTGTCGACAGCTACCAGCATATACTCTTTTCCTCCTGGCCAAGACTTGTGTAACTTGCCCACCATATCAAGGCCCCATTGAGCAAAAGGCCAAGACAAGGGTATTGGCATCAGTTCTGCTGCTGGAGAGTGAGGTTTTGCGGCAAACCTTTGGCACGCATCACAGGTTCGTACTATCTCCTTTGCGTCCTCTATCGCTGTCAACCAGTAAAATCCAGCTCGAAAGACTTTTGCAGCAATAGCTCGGCTACTCGCGTGGTGACCGCAAATTCCTTCGTGTACATCTTTCAAGATCAGCCTTCCTTCTTCGGGTGTAATGCACCTTTGTAGTACTCCCAAAATACTTCGCTTGTATAGCTCCCCTTTGACCACAGTAAAAGCTTTTGATCGTCTAATGACTCGCCTTGCTTCAACTGGATCGTCGGGTATTTCCTTCTTCATGATGTATGCTATGTACGTCTGCATCCATGGTACCTGTATCATCATGACCAAGTCCTGATCCTCTTCTTCTTCCTCCTGCTCTTCCTTGGTAGCCCCCGTGGGTTTCTTCTCCTTCCTTTTTGGTTTTGTCGACTTCGTAGATCTCTCTGCTATTTCTTCCCAAAATACGCCTGGCGGGACTGCAAGGCATTGCGACCCGATGTTTGCAAGAACGTCGGCTTCGTCATTGCTCAATCTTCTGATATGATTTACTTCACATCCATCGAACAGCTTCTCGAGCTCGTTGTAGACTTCCTTGTATGCTATCATACTATCATTGACTGCGTCACATTGGTTCATGACTTGCTGAGCCACCAATTGCGAGTCGCCAAAGATTTTTAGTCGAGTAGCGCCGCAAGCTTTCGCCATCTTCATCCCGTGTATGAGGGATTCGTATTCTGCCTCATTGTTGTACGCGTTTGGAAACGTCATCCTCAGGACGTACTTTAACTTGTCGCCTTCAGGTGATATCAGTATCACGCCTGCACCAGCTCCTTCCAATCTCTTGGACCCGTCGAAGTTCATGGTCCAAGTTCTCGATAAATCCGGTGGTCCTGTATTTTGCAGCTCCATCCACTCTGCGATGAAGTCTGGTAAAATCTGCGATTTGATTGCTTTTATTTTTTCATACGTGATGTCCCGAGGGGAAAGTTCTATTCCCCAAAGGGAGACATGACCTGTAGCTTCTGGATTGTTGAGTATGTTTGACAAAGGAGCCTCATTGACCACTATGATCGGGTGTGCCGAAAAATAGTGCCGCAATTTTCGTGCGGTTATGAACACTCCATATGCTAGCTTTTGGTATTGAGGGTACCTCTGTTTTGAAGGCGATAAAACTTCGCTGACGAAGTATACTGGCCTTTGTACTCCATGGAGTTTTCCTTCTTCCTCCCTTTCGACGACAAGTACCGTGCTTACCACCTGGGGTGTGGCCGCGATATACAGCTACAGCGGCTCCTTCTCTTTTGGTGCCACCAAGATTGGGGGTGTCGAGATTTTGCGCTTAAGGTCCTCAAAAGCTCTGTCCGCTTCTTCGTTCCACTGGAACTTGTCTCCCTGTTTGATCAAGGCGTAAAACGGTAACGCATTTTCTCCTAACCTGGCGACGAATCTGCTTAAAGCTGCGACTCGCCCGGTTAACTGCTGTACTTCTTTTAACTTCGTTGGCTTCCTCATTGTTACGATGGCCTGTATTTTCTCGGGGTTTGCTTCAATCCCTCTTGCTGATACTAGGAACCCG
This sequence comes from Lolium perenne, assembly GCF_019359855.2. Classification (NCBI taxonomy): domain Eukaryota; kingdom Viridiplantae; phylum Streptophyta; class Magnoliopsida; order Poales; family Poaceae; genus Lolium; species Lolium perenne. The sequence goes on from NC_067248.2 coordinate 135,157,921, forward strand.
AGAAGTTCCCCTGCGGGAACGCCGAAAGAGCACTTTGTCGGGTTCAGTTTGAGGCAGAACTTGTCGAGGTTGTCGAAAGTTTCCTTCAGGTCCTCAATTAGGGTGTCGCCTTTTTTGGATGTTATGACGACATCGTCGATGTATACTTGTACATTTTTCCCTATCTGCTCTGCTAGGCACTTCTGCATCATCCGCTGATACGTTGCTCCCGCATTTTTCAACCCGAAGGGCATTGTTCGATAGCAGAACACGCCGTAAGGGGTGATGAACGCTGTTTTCACCTCATCATCTTCTTTCAATCTGATCTGGTTATAACCAGAATAAGCATCCAGGAAGGAAAGACGTTCGCATCCTGCCGTGGAGTCGATGATTTGATCGATCCTTGGGAGGGGAAAGTGATCCTTTGGACAGTGTTTATTAAGACACGTGAAGTCGACGCACATGCGAAGGACCTTCGTGTTTTTCTTCGGCACCAACACTGGGTTAGCTACCCATGTGGCCTCTGTATGTATTTCTTTGATAAAGCCTGCTTCTCTAAGTCTGTTGATTTCCGATAGCATAGCCTTGCGGTTTGGTTCCGAAAAACGCCGCAAAGGTTGTTTGATTGGTTTCGCGATTGGATCCAAGTGTAGGTGGTGCTCGGCGAGTTCCCTGGGTACTCCTGGCATGTCAGCTGGACACCATGCGAAGATTTTCCAGTGCTCACGGAGGAACTCGATGAGCGCGCTTTCCTATGCGAGGTCCATGTTATTTGCGATAGACGTCGTTTTCTTCGGGTCAGTCGGGTGGATCTGTACTTCCTTGGAGTCCTTTGCTGTGTTGAAGGTTGACTCTTTGCTAGGCCTCCCCACATCTGGTAGTACGTCGTAATCTGTCGTGAGCTTTGACTCCATATATTCTGCTTGCATCCCGAAGGTTTCTGATAGTCGATGGAAGTCCTTATCGCATTTATTGGCAAGCGAAAAGCTTCCTTTAATCGTGATTGGCCCCTTTGGTCCAGGCATCCTCCACAACAGGTATGTGTAATGTGGTACTGCCATGAACCTAGCGTATGCTGGGCGTCCCAACAGGGCATGGTACTGTGATGGGAAATCCACGACTTCGAACTCCAGCCTCTCGATCCTGTAGTTTTCTCGGGTGCCAAACTGAACGTCGAGATTGATCTTCCCCAATGGGTAACTTGGCTTGTCTGGTGTGATGCCGTGAAAACGTGTATCCGTTGGATTGAGGTTTGCCAAGGATATGTTCATCTTCCTTAGTGTATCTGCATACATAAGATTTAGACTGCTTCCTCCGTCGATGAAAACTCGAGACACGTCGAATCCTGCAATTACTGCGGGCAAAATAAGTGCTGACTGCCCTGGCCGAGGAACTTGCTGCGGGTGATCCGCAATTGTGAAACCGATGTCCTATCCCGACCAATTGAGATACTCGACTGTTGGTGGAGGCATCTTCTCTGCCATGAACACCTGTCGCGAGATTACCTTCTGAGCTCTATTGGATGGTCTTCCTTTCTGAATCATCGAGACCGCTCCATGTGAGTTGGGATCAACATATGGTGGTGGTGCTGGTGCTGCCGCAATTCTGAGCTGGTGTCGATTTTCTTCCGTGATTGCGGGAGGAGGTGGTAGGTGGATCTCACTCCTAGGTCCTTGGGGGTTTTGACTTGCTGCCTGAGCGTGGGCTTGCGCGGCTGATACGTCTCCGACGTATCGATAATTTCTTATGTTCCATGCCACATTATTGATGTTATCTACATGTTTTATGCACGCTTTATGTCATATTCGTGCATTTTCTGGAACTAACCTATTAACAAGATGCCGAAGTGCCAGTTCCTGTTTTCTGCTGTTTTTGGTTTCAGAAATCCTAGTAACGAAATATTCTCGGAATCAGACGAAATCAACGCCCAAGTTCCTATTTTCACCGGAAGCATCCAGAACACCCGGGAAGGATCAGAGAAGGGGGACAGGGCCACCAAACCACACCCCGGCGCGGCCAGGGGGGGCCGCACCGCCCTATGGTGTGGGCCCCCCTTCGACCCTCCTGCGCCGCCTCTTCGCCTATATAAAGCCTCCGTCGCGAAAACCCTGATGCGTTCGACGAAACCCACAGAAACCTTCCAGAGCCGCCGCCATCGCGAGGCCAAGATCTGGGGGACAGGAGTCTCTGTTCCGGCATGCTGCCGGAGCGGGGAAGTGCCCCCGGAAGGCTTCTCCATCGACATCGCTGCCATCTCCACCGCCATCTTCATCACCGCTGCTGCTCCCATGAGGAGGGAGTAGTTCTCCATCGAGGCTCGGGGCTGTACCGGTAGCTATGTGGTTCATCTCTCTTCCATGTACCTCAATACAATAATCTCATGAGCTGCTTTACATGATTGAGATTCATATGAGTTTTGTATCACAATTTATCTATGTGCTACTCTAGCAATGTTATTAAAGTAGTTTTATTTCTCCTGCACGTGTGTAAAGGTGACAGTGTGTGCACCGTGTTAGTACTTGGTTTATGCTATGATCATGATCTCTTGTAGATTGCGAAGTTAACTATTGCTATGATTATATTGATGTGATCTATTCCTCCTACATATGCATGAAGGTGACAGTGTGCATGCTATGCTAGTACTTGGTTTAGTCTTTTGATCTATCTTACACTATAAGGTTACTTAAATATGAACAAATTGTGGAGCTTGTTAACTCCGGCATTGAGGGTTCGTGTAATCCTACGCAATGCGTTCATCATCCAACAAAAGTGTAGAGTATGCATTTATCTATTCTGTTATGTGATCAATGTTGAGAGTGTCCACTAGTGAAAGTCTAATCCCTAGGCCTTGTTCCTAAATACTGCTGCGTTAGTACTGCTTGTTTACTGTTTCACTGTGTTACTACTGCTGCAATACTACCACCATCAACTACACGCCAGCAAGCTATTTTCTGGCACCGTTGCTACTACTACTATATATTCATACCACCTGTATTTCACTATCTCTTCGCCGAACTAGTGCACCTATTAGGTGTGTTGGGGACACAAGAGACTTCTTGCTTTGTGGTTGCAGGGTTGCATGAGAGGGATATCTTTGACCTCTTCCTCCCTGAGTTCGATAAACCTTGGGTGATCCACTTAAGGGAAAACTTGCTGCTGTTCTACAAACCTCTGCTCTTGGAGGCCCAACACTGTCTACAGGAAAAGGAGGGGGAAGTAGACATCAAGCTAATTTTCTGGCGCCGTTGCCGGGGAGGAAAGGTAAAAGGTACTCACACTCCGTATCTCGGCTACTAAGCTATTTTCCGGCGTTGTAAGTACTCGAAGCTATTTCCTTTAGATCCTGCAATTGCAACTTTTTGTTTCTTGTTTACACTAGTAAGGCATAATGGACAACATCTGTGAGCTTTTTATTCTATTTCCTGAGTCAAGACATGAATGGTTTAATGCGAAAATTAAAAAACCCATGGAATCTTATTTGCATGCTAGTAGCAATGATATTAGTATGAACGCTTTGAACACCATTGTTGCTAATGATATGGAAAATTCTAAGCTTGGGGAAGCTGGTTTTGATGAGCATGATCTTTTTAGTCCCGCAAGCATTGAGGAGAAAATTTTCTTTGATGATACTTTGCCTCCTATTTATGATGATTATAATGATATTGGTCTTTTAGTGCCGCCTACTATGGAGAGTAATTTTTATGATGATAATACTATGCCTCCTACACTTGATGAGAATAATAATGATAGCTACTTTGTTGAATTTGCTCCTACTACAATTAATAAGAATAACTATGCTTATGTTGGGAGTAGTAATAATTTTATGCATGAGACTCATGATAAGAATGCTTTATGTGATAGTTATATTGTTGAGTTTGCTCATGACACTACTGAAAGTTATTATGAGAGAGGAAAATATGGTTGTAGAAATTTTCATGTTACTAAAACACCTCTCTATGTGCTGAAATTTTTGAAGCTATACTTGTTTTATCTTCCTATGCTTGTTACTTTGCTATTCATGAACTTGTTTATTTACAAGATTCCTTTGCATAGGAAGCATGTTAGACTTAAATGTGTTTTGAATTTGCCTCTTGATGCTCTCTTTTGCTTCAAATACTATTTCTCGCGAGTGCATCATTAAAACTGCTGAGCCCATCTTAATGGCTATAAAGAAAAGAACTTCTTGGGAGATAACCCATGTGTTATTTTGCTACAGTACTTTGTTTTATATTTGTGTCTTGGAAGTTGTTTACTACTGTAGCAACCTCTCCTTATCTTAGTTTTGTGTTTTGTTGTGCCAAGTTAAGCCGTTGATAGAAAAGTAAGTACTAGATTTGGATTACTGCGCAGTTCCAGATTTCTTTGCTGTCACGAATTTGGGTCCACCTCCCTGTAGGTAGCTCAGAAAATTAAGCCAATTTACGTGCATGATCCTCAGATATGTACGCAACTTTCATTTAATTTGAGCATTTTCATTTGAGCAAGTCTGGTGCCATTTTAAAATTCGTCAATACGAACTGTTCTGTTTTGACAGATTCTGCCTTTTATTTCACATTGCCTCTTTTGCTATGTTGGATGAATTTCTTTGATCCACTAATGTCCAGTAGCATTATGCAATGTCCAGAAGTGTTAAGAATGATTGTGTCACCTCTGAATATGTCAATTTATATTGTGCACTAACCCTCTAATGAGTTGTTTCGAGTTTGGTGTGGAGGAAGTTTTCAAGGATCAAGAGAGGAGTATGATGCAACATGATCAAGGAGAGTGAAAGCTCTAAGCTTGGGGATGCCCCGGTGGTTCACCCCTGCATATATCAAGAAGACTCAAGCGTCTAAGCTTGGGGATGCCCAAGGCATCCCCTTCTTCATCGACAACATTATCAGGTTCCTCCCCTAAAACTATATTTTTATTCCATCACATCTTATGTGCTTTGCTTGGAGCGTCGGTTTGTTTTTGTTTTTTTTGTTTTGTTTGAATAAAATGGATCCTAGCATTCACTTTATGGGAGAGAGACACGCTCCGCTGTAGCATATGGACAAGTATGTCCTTAGGCTCTACTCATAGTATTCATGGCGAAGTTTCTTCTTCGTTAAATTGTTATATGGTTGGAATTGGAAAATGATACATGTAGTAATTGCTATAAATGTCTTGGGTAATGTGATACTTGGCAATTGTTGTGCTCATGTTTAAGCTCTTGCATCATATACTTTGCACCTATTAATGAAGAAATACATAGAGCATGCTAAAATTTGGTTTGCATAATTGGTCTCTCTAAGGTCTAGATAATTTCTAGTATTGAGTTTGAACAACAAGGAAGACGGTGTAGAGTCTTATAATGTTTACAATATGTCTTTTATGTGAGTTTTGCTGCACCGGTTCATCCTTGTGTTTGTTTCAAATAAACCTTGCTAGCCTAAACCTTGTATCGAGAGGGAATACTTCTCATGCATCCAAAATACTTGAGCCAACCACTATGCCATTTGTGTCCACCATACCTACCTACTACATGGTATTTTCCGCCATTCCAAAGTAAATTGCTTGAGTGCTACCTTTAAAATTCCATCATTCACCTTTGCAATATATAGCTCATGGGACAAATAGCTTAAAAAACTATTGTGGTATTGAATATGTAATTATGCACTTTATCTCTTATTAAGTTGCTTGTTGTGCGATAACCATGTTCACTGGGGACGCCATCAACTATTCATTGTTGAATTTCATGTGAGTTGCTATGCATGTCCGTCTTGTCTGAAGTAAGAGAGATCTACCACCTTATGGTTAAGCATGCATATGTTAGAGAAGAACATTGGGACGCTAACTAAAGCCATGATCCATGGTGGAAGTTTCAGTTTTGGACATATATCCTCAATCTCAAATGAGAAAATTATTAATTGTTGTTACATGCTTATGCATAAAAGAGGAGTCCATTATCTGTTGTCTATGTTGTCCCGGTATGGATGTCTAAGTTGAAGAATAATCAATAGCGAGAAATCCAATGCGAGCTTTCTCCTTAGACCTTTGTACAGGCGGCATAGAGGTACCCCTTTGTGACACTTGGTAAAAACAGTGCATTGTGATGATCCGGTAGTCCAAGCTAATTAGGACAAGGTGCAGGCACTATTAGTACACTATGCATGAGGCTTGCAACTTATAAGATATAATTTACATGATACATATGCTTTATTACTACCGTTGACAAAATTGTTTCATGTTTTCAAAACCAAAGCTCTAGCACAAATATAGCAATCGATGCTTTTCCTCTATGGAGGACAATTCTTTTACTTTCAATGTTGAGTCAGTTCACCTATTTCTCTCCACCTCAAGAAGCAAACACTTGTGTGAACTGTGCATTGATTCCTACATACTTGCATATTGCACTTATTATATTACTCTATGTTGACAATATCCATGAGATATACATGTTACAAGTTGAAAGCAACCGCTGAAACTTCATCTTCCTTTATGTTGCTTCAATACCTTTACTTTGAATTATTGCTTTATGAGTTAACTCTTATGCAAGACTTATTGATGCTTGTCTTGAAGTGCTATTCATGAAAAGTCTTTGCTATATGATTCACTTGTTTACCCATGTCATATACATTGTTTTGATCGCTGCATTCACTACATATGCTTTACAAATAGTATGATCAAGATTATGATGGCATGTCACTCCAGAAATTATCTGTGTTATCGTTTTACCTGCTCGGGACGAGCAGAACTAAGCTTGGGGATGCTGATACGTCTCCGACGTATCGATAATTTCTTATGTTCCATGCCACATTATTGATGTTATCTACATGTTTTATGCACGCTTTATGTCATATTCATGCATTTTCTGGAACTAACCTATTAACAAGATGCCGAAGTGCCAGTTCCTGTTTTCTGCTGTTTTTGGTTTCAGAAATCCTAGTAACGAAATATTCTCGGAATCGGACGAAATCAACGCCCAAGTTCCTATTTTCACCGGAAGCATCCAGAACACCCGGGAAGGATCAGAGAAGGGGGACAGGGCCACCAAACCACACCCCGGCGCGGCCAGGGGGGGGCCGCGCCGCCCTATGGTGTGGGCCCCCCTTCGACCCTCCTGCGCCGCCTCTTCAACTATATAAAGCCTCCGTCGCGAAAACCCTGATGCGTTCGACGAAACCCACAGAAACCTTCCAGAGCCGCCGCCATCGCGAGGCCAAGATCTGGGGGACAGGAGTCTCTGTTCCGGCACGCTGCCGGAGCGGGGAAGTGCCCCCGGAAGGCTTCTCCATCGACACCGCTGCCATCTCCACCGCCATCTTCATCACCGCTGCTGCTCCCATGAGGAGGGAGTAGTTCTCCATCGAGGCTCGGGGCTGTACCGGTAGCTATGTGGTTCATCTCTCTTCCATGTACCTCAATACAATAATCTCATGAGCTGCTTTACATGATTGAGATTCATATGAGTTTTGTATCACAATTTATCTATGTGCTACTCTAGCAATGTTATTAAAGTAGTTTTATTTCTCCTGCACGTGTGTAAAGGTGACAGTGTGTGCACCGTGTTAGTACTTGGTTTATGCTATGATCATGATCTCTTGTAGATTGCGAAGTTAACTATTGCTATGATTATATTGATGTGATCTATTCCTCCTACATATGCATGAAGGTGACAGTGTGCATGCTATGCTAGTACTTGGTTTAGTCTTTTGATCTATCTTACACTATAAGGTTACTTAAATATGAACAAATTGTGGAGCTTGTTAACTCCGGCATTGAGGGTTCGTGTAATCCTACGCAATGCGTTCATCATCCAACAAAAGTGTAGAGTATGCATTTATCTATTCTGTTATGTGATCAATGTTGAGAGTGTCCACTAGTGAAAGTCTAATCCCTAGGCCTTGTTCCTAAATACTGCTGCGTTACTACTGCTTGTTTACTGTTTCACTGTGTTACTACTGCTGCAATACTACCACCATCAACTACACGCCAGCAAGCTATTTTCTGGCACCGTTGCTACTGCTACTATATATTCATACCACCTGTATTTCACTATCTCTTCGCCGAACTAGTGCACCTATTAGGTGTGTTGGGGACACAAGAGACTTCTTGCTTTGTGGTTGCAGGGTTGCATGAGAGGGATATCTTTGACCTCTTCCTCCCTGAGTTCGATAAACCTTGGGTGATCCACTTAAGGGAAAACTTGCTGCTGTTCTACAAACCTCTGCTCTTGGAGGCCCAACACTGTCTACAGGAAAAGGAGGGGGAAGTAGACATCAGCGGCAACCCTCATCATTGCTTGAAAATTTCGACAATCCTTCTGTAGATGTCCTGACTGCCTTACTCCATTGTTGTCGACGAAGAAGTGCATCTGGCATGGCCTGTTCATCATATCCTCAGGGGTCACAAAGGGCCTCCTAGGTCCATTGTTTGGTCTGTTATTTCGTGGATCATCTCTGTTGTCACTTCGCTGCTCACTGCTTCGTTGGTAATTGTCTCTGTTGCTTCCTCCAGCACCCGATCGAAACCCAGCCGAAATTTGACCAGGTGGATCATAACTCGAGAATCGAGAGAATCGTCGCCTACCCTGATAGTTTCGGCTGCGATCTTCCTCTGGTGACCTGTGTCGCTTATTGTGCACAGCGTCTTCACCATCTGCCCACTTGTTTGCTATCTCCATCAACGCTGATACTGTTTTTGGGTTGGTTCTTCCCAGATCCTCCACGAAATCTCCTCGCCGGACTCCTGCAACGAACGCGTCTATGGCTCTCTCGTCAGATATGTTTTCTGCCGAGTTTTTGATAATATTCCATCTTTGGATATACTTCCTCATCGATTCATCATGTTTCTGTCGGCATGATCTCAACTCCTCAAGTGTCGCTGGCTTTTTGCAAGTGGACCGAAAGTTCTTGATGAATATATCCTCGAAATCAGTCCAGTTGTCGATGGAACCTACTGAAAGCTTCTTTATCCAAGATCTTGCGGCTCCGCTCAAGTGTACCTGAATGCTCTGCATTGCTGTCGCCCTTGTACCACCGATTAGTTTCACTGTCTCGAGGTAATCTACCAACCAATCTTCAGGATCTTGCAATCCGTCGAATTTCTTGAAATTGTCGGGTAGCTTAAACCCTGAGGGTACCCGAGTTTTTCGGACCCTTCTAGTGAAGCATGGTAGTCCACACATATCCTCTTCGGCTAAGTCTGGAGAGTGTCGATGTTCCCTTCTATGTTGTCGTGCCCTGTCTACCCTTGCCTGGGTTTCTGCATCTCTTGCTTCGCCTGTTCTCTCGGGAGCTGCTGCTGCAACCGCAGGTCGTGGACTATTTTGCCTTGCTGATCCTTCGGGAGGTGTCGATGCGAACGCTGTTCCCATGGCTCCAACACCTGCCATGGCCATGTTGTACAATGCTTCCCTTGGATCTCCAGGAGGTGGCCTGGATGCGAGGATATAGGCTTGTGTCGCCATGTACCCAGCTTCCGGTGTTTTGGGAATAATATTTCCTCTTGTGTCTATCGACATAAAGGACATGTCGAGGTTTTGAACTAGATTCTCTCTTTCTGCTTCAGGTATGTTTTGCAACCTTGACCTTGCCCTGTTCCGAGCTTCTCTGTGACTATCTCCCGAAGTTCCTGAATGCCGACTGAGGTCTGCCCTTCGCCTGCTTGACGCAGAGGCTGCCTCCCTTCTTTTGTTCAGAACCTCTGTTTGTTTTTCTAATTCCCTTCCAGCTCGAGCAAGTCTATATTGGTATGACTGCAATTCTTCGACCGTGGCGGTTGTCGCCATTGGTTCTGAACCATCCATAGCTCTTGCGGCTCTGTCCCACGCTGTTTGCGGCAACTGAACTCTCAGACGTGGCGTAGGCCCGACGTATTTGTTACCTAGCCCTCGCCTTAAATCAGAGGGATCGACGTATGGATTTCCCGCATCGTCGAAGGCCTCCGATGTTTGCTCCTGTTCACGACTTGTTTCTCCGATGACGTAGACTTGGTGATAGTTAGAATTCTGCGCCTTGCTGGATTTGGTGACACCATCATAGAGATTGGTGAAGACCTTTCCAATGGTGATAGATTTGTCGATGAAGTCGAAGCTGTCGACACTTTCGGAATCGCTGCTTATATAAGAGTCCGCAGACGACTCGAAAGACATGTCACTGAAGATCTTGGCGAGTGTTTCGCTTGCATTGATGCCGACAAAGCGTGGCGAAGATGTTTCTTCGTCGCCTGACTCGATCGATGACGCCGAGCTCGAAGATTCAGTATGCTCCACAGGAAACCTCGGGAAGGTCGGAACTTCGAGACGATAACTTCCTTCCTTCCCGACGCGAAAGTGGAACCTCCCGAACGTCATCTCCATGGGCTCCTCCAGATATGTATATGCATCCAAACGGGAGGGCGGGTGAGGCACAAAATCAACGAGACCAGTTTCGATCTGTTTACCTCTATCCATGATGTTGCTTGCTGCCGATGAAGTCGACGATTCTGAACGTGCCATCGAGATCAGCTCCTTGTCTCCTCTAAATCCCACAGACGGCGCCAATTGACAAGGTATTAACTTGTCAATGCCTACGAATAGTAGACTAGGGTTTCGTGTAATGTAGAGGGCAAGTAGATCTCGAAGGTTATCAGCCGAAAAGTACTCGATGAAATAAAACTAGGGTTTGCTCAACAATGATTCGATGATCTTTCTCGTCCCTCGACTCCCCCTTATATATGAGGCGGAGCCGAGGGATTCGTATTGTACAAGTTACAGAGTTCGGGGAGGTTTCTAACTCGTCCCGCAAGATTACATACAACACTTCTTATTACAATTCTAGCTTTCCTTGACAACATCTTTGGGCTTCTGAGTCTTCTTATTCTTCAGGTATTGGGCCTTCAGTAAACCCCGGGTACTATCTTTGGCAGGCCCATTGGGGATGCCTATGTCAGCAGGGCACAGGTATAGCTTCGTACTCGCGGATATACCCATACCCTGCCCGTTTATTGTCAAGTTCTTACGTGACATGTCTACTTTTGTTAACTTATGAGAATATGATTTTTATATGATGTTAATTGTTATGTACTCAACTACCTACTATTGATTTGAGACAATTAATTTTTTTAATCGAATTTTTTATCGATAAATGTAAAATTGTGATTGACTTGTGTACAATTTAACCTACCCACCGGGTACCCAACAGGTACGGGTACCCGCCGGGTATGGGTATGGGTAAAGTTTCATACCCATGGGTATGGGTATGGGCAGAAGTTTGTACCCATTGGCTATATGGGTATGGGTATGGTATTGCTCTACCCTGCCCATACCCTGCCCATTGCCATCCTTACCTTCCACGCCTTAAGCGGGCCGGCCCATTTAGTTTGCGGGCCGGGCCAGCTGACTTAGTTTGACCGGTCAACTATATAGCTGGGCTGGTCCATTAGGTACGTGGGTCGGGCCTAACTTCTAAGGTTGACTGGTCAAAATTTAAATGGGCCGGCCCACTAAGCATGTGGGCCGGGCCGAATGTACTTGTTTGACCGGTCAACATGCAAAAGGGCCGGCCCACTAAGCATGTGGGGCCCGCTTTCTTGTTACCGGGCCGGCCCATTTACCATGTGGGGTCCACCATAAAGCAAGTGCGACGGCCCAATTAGTAAGTGGGGTCCACCATGAAGGAAGTGGGATGGCCCAATAAGTTAGTGGGCTGGCCCATTAAGAACGTGGGGCCCACTTTCCTGTTATGGGTCCGGCCCATTTAGTCAGTGGGGTCCACCATAGAGCAAGTGGGATGGCCCAATAAGTTAGTGGGCCAGCCCTTTAAGAATGTGGGTCCCACATTCCTGTTATGGGGCCGGCCCATTTAGTAAGTGGGGTCCACCATAGAGCAAGTGGGCTGGCCCAATAAGTTAGTGGGCCGGCCCATTTAGTAAATGGGGTCCACCCTAGAGCAAGTGGGCTGGCCCAGTCAGTTAGCGGGCCGGCCCAATAAGCCTGTGGGTCCCACTTTCCAGTTATGGGCCCGACCCAGTTAGTATGTGGGGTCCACCTTAAAGCAATTGGGTCGGCCCAAAACAAAAGGTGGGGCCCACTATTCTGTTACCAGGCCGACCCAGTTAGTGAGTGGGGTCCACCTGAAACCAAGTGGGCTGGCCCAATAAGGATGTGGGCCCCACTTTTCTGTTTGCGGGCCGGCCCGGTTAGTAGGTGGGGTCCACTTCAAACGCAATTGGGCTGGCCTAGTAAGGCTGCGGGACGGCCCGTTTAATTGGTGGTTCGACGTGCGTTAATACTGTTTTTACTTGTTGGGCCGGGCCATGCGATTTAGCTTAATTGGGCCATTGAAGGGATGATTTGTGATTTAGATTGCTAGGCACAATTGCAGTCAGATAGCCTCTCTTACCACAAGGACCATAGAAAGAATACCTAAAAGAAACATAGAAACTAACTAAATATTACATCAGCTACAAGGCTTTGAAAAAATATTACATCAGCTGCAAGGCTTTGAAAAAATATTACAGAACCCAGAGAAATTGAATGGCAATTAAACCTTGCAATACAATGAAGCGATTCAGCAATCTTTTAAGTTGTACGTGCACCACCTATATCTGAAACAAAGACAATACAAGTTAAGACAGCAACAATGTAAAGGCAATGACACTACAATGTTGTTTGCCAAAGAATTTGGAACTCATCATTTCTTCATTATAACAAGATCATTATAATGCGCACAGATAGTCTACCGGTATGGGGCTAATATAGCCTACTGCTTGTGACGGTAAAGCACACGTCCGTTGGGAACCCCAAGAGGAAGGTATGATGAGTACAACAGCGAGTTTTCCCTCAGTAAGAAACCAAGGTTATCGAACCAGTAGGAGATGAAGACCACGTGAAGGTTGTTGGTGAAGGAGTGTAGTGCGGCGCAACACCAGGGATTCCGGTGCCAACGTGGAACCTGCACAACACAATCAAAATACTTTGCCCCAACTTAACAGTGAGGTTGTCAATCTCACCGTCTTGCTGAAAACAAAGGATTAAACGTATGGTGTGGAGAATGATGTTTGCTTGCAGAAAACAAAAGAGAACAATGATTGCAGTAGGTTGTATTTCAGATGTAAAAGAATGGACCGGGGTCCACAGTTCACTAGTGGTGTCTCTCCAATAAGATAAATAACATGCTGGGTGAACAAATTACAGTTGGGAAATTGACAAATAGAGAGGGCATAATAATGCACATACATATCATGATGACTACTATGAGATTTACTTAGGGCATTACGACAAAGAACATAGACCGCCATCCAGCATGCATCTATGCCTAAAAAGTCCACCTTCGGGTTAGCATCCGCACCCCTTCCAGTATTAAGTTGCAAACAACAGACAATTGCATTAAGTACTGTGCGTAATGTAAACAATACAAATATCCTTAGACAAAGCATTGATGTTTTATCCCTAGTGGCAACAGCACATCCACAACCTTAGAACTTTCTGTCACTGTCCCAGATTCAATGGAGGCATGAACCCACTATCTAGCATAAATACCCCCTCTTGGAGTTACAAGTATCAACTTGGCCAGAGCCTCTACTAGCAACGGGGAGCATGCAAGATCATAAACAACACATATATGATAGATCAATAATCAACTTGACATAGTATTCCATATTCAACAGATCCCAACAAACACAACATGTAGCATTACAATAAGATGATCTTGATCATGATAGGCAGCTCACAAGATCTAAACATGATGGCATAATAGGAGAAGACAACCATCTAGCTAATGTTACGGACCCATAGTCCAAAGATGAACTACTCATGCATTAGTCCGGAGGCGGGCATGGTAATGTAGAGCCCTCCGGTGATGATTCCCCTCTCCGACAGGGTGCCGGAGGTGATCTTCAGAACCCCCGAGATGGGGTTGACGGCGGCGGTGTCTCTGGAACTTTTCTCGTATTTTGGCTCTCGGTTCTAGGGTTTTCCGATACGAAGGAATAAATAGGCGAAGAGGCAGCATCGGGGGAGCTAGAGGGTGGGCTCCCCACACCTGGGCGCGCCGCCCTATGGGGTGGCCCCCCTGCTAGCCTTCTCCGACTCTTCTTCGATGTTCTGGAACACTCCGTGGAAAATAGGGCCGTGGGCTTTTGTTTCGTCCAATTCCGAGAATTTTTCCTGTGTAGAATTTCTGAAACCAAAAAACAGCAGAAAACAGGAACTGGCGCTTCGGCATCTTGTTAATAGGTTAGTCCTGGAAAATGCATAAAAACATTATAAAGTATGAGTAAAACATGTAGGTATTGTCATAAAACTAGCATGGAACATAAGAAATTATAGATACGTTGGAGACGTATCAAGCATCCCCAAGCTTAGTTCCTACTCGTCCTCGAGTAGGTAAACGATAAAAAGAATAATTTCTGAAGTGACATGCTACCAACATAATCTTGATAAATACTATTGTAAAGCATATGAGATGAATGAAGTGACTCAAAGCAATGGTCTATAGTTTACTAACAAAAAGATAATGACTAAACAACTGAATCATATAGAAAAAACTTTTCATGAATAGTACTTTCAAGACAAGCGTCAAAAAGTCTTGCATAAGAGTTAACTCATAAAGCAATAGATTCTTAATAGAAGGTTTTGAAGCAACACAAAGGAAGATTTAAGTTTCAGCAATTGCTTTCAACTTTCAACATGTACATCTCATGGATAATTGTCAACACAAAGTAATATGATGAGTGCAATAAGCAAGCATGTAAGAATCAATGCACACAGTTGACACAAGTGTTTGCTTCTAAGATAGAAAGAAGTAGGTAAACTGACTCAACATAGAGTAAAAGAAACGCCCTTCGCAGAGGGAAGCAGGGATTAAATCATGTGCTAGAGCTTTTCAAGTTTTGAAATCATATAGAGAGCATAAAAGTAAAGTTTTGAGAGGTGTTTGTTGTTGTCAACGAATTGTAGTGGGCACTCTAACCCCCTCGTTAAACAGACTTTCAAAGAGCGGCTCCCATGAAGGACGTTATCTCTACCAGCAAGGTAGATCATCCCTCTTCTCTTTTGTTTACATATGTACTCTAGTTTTATTTATGGATGACACTCCTCCCAACCTTTTTCTTTCACAAGCCATGGCTAACCGAATCCTCGGGTGCCTTCCAACATTTCACATACCATTGAGGAGTGTCTATTGCAAAATTAAGTTGCTTATTGATAAATCAGGGCAAAACATGTGAAGATAATTATTAATAAAAGTTAATTAATTGGGGCTGGGAACCCCGTTGCCAGCTCTTTTTGCAAAATTATTGGATAAGCGGATGTGCCACTAGTCCATTGGTGAAAGTCTGCCCAACAAGATTGAAAGATAAAATACCACATACTTCCTCATGAGCTATGGAACATGGACACAAATAAGGAGTAATAAAGTTTTGAATTGTTTAAAGGTAGCACATGAAGTATTTACTTGCAATGGCAGAAAAATACCACATAGTAGGTAGTTATGGTGGAATCAAATGGCATAAGTTTTGGCTCAAGGTTTTGGATGCATGAGAAGCATTCCCTCTCAGTACAAGGCTTTGGCTAGCAAGGTTGTTTGAAGCAACACAAGTATAAACCGGTACAGCAAAACTTACATAAGAACATATTACAAGCATTATAAGACTATACACTGTCTTCCTTGTTTCTCAAACACTTTTACCAGAAAATATCTAGACCTTAGAGAGACCAATCATGCAAACCAAATTTCAACAAGCTCTACGGTAGTTCTCCACTAATAGGATTAAACTACATGATGCAAGAGCTTAAACATGATCTACTTGAGAGCTCAAAACAATTGCCAAGTATCAAATTATTCAAGACAATATACCAATTACCACATGAAGCATTTTCTGTTTCCAACCAAATAGCAATAAGTGCAGCGGCTTTCAGCTTTTGCCATGAACATTAAAAGTAAAACGAAGAACACCAATGTTCATATGAAAAAGCGGAGCATGTCTCTCTCCCACACAAGGATGTTAGGATCCGATTTTATTCAGAGAATGAAAATAACAAAACGAAAATAAAAGCACAAAGACGCTCCAAGTAAAGCACATAAGATGTGACGGAATTAAAATATAGTTTCACTAGAGGTGACCTGATAAGTTATTGATGAAGAAGGGGATGCCTTGGGCATCCCCAAGCTTAGACGCTTGAGTCTTCTTGAAATATGCAGGGATGAACCACGGGGGCATCCCCAAGCTTAGACTTTTCACTCTTCTTGATCATATTATATCATCCTCCTCTCTTGATCCTTGAAAACTTCCTTCACACCAAACTCAAAGCAATCTCATTAGAGGGTTAGTGCATAATCAAAAATTCACATGTTCAGCAAGGACACAATCATTCCCAACACTTCTGGACATTACCCAAGGCTACTGAAATTTAATGGAGCAAAGAAACCCACTCAAACACAGTAAAAGAGGCAATGCGAAATAAAAGGCAGAATCTGTCAAAACAGAACAGTACGTAAAGACGATTTTTTTTCGAGGCACTTAACATGCTTAGATGAAAAATCTCCAGTTGAATGAAAGTTGCATACATATCTGAGGATTACTCATGAATTTTTTCAAGATTTTTAGATTTTCCTACAGAGAGAACAACTCAAATTCGTGACAGCTAAAAATCTGTTTCTGTGCAGAAATCCAAATCTAGTATCAACTTTCTATCAAATACTTTACTTGGCACAACAATACAATAAAGTAAAGATACAAAGGTATTGCTACAGTAGTAACAAGCACCTTGACTCAAATATAAAACAAAAATTGCAGAAATAAAATAATGGGTTGTCTCCCATAAGCGCTTTTCTTTAACGCCTTTCAGCTAGGCGCAGAAAATGAAAATCAAGTATCATCAAGAGAAGAAGCATTAACATTATTACCACGGGCTTTACGCCTACCCCTCTTACTCTTATTCTTACTCTTTGGTCTAGGGAATACATGACCGCATCCGGGTGTAGAGGTAAAATTTAGAGTGCCTTCCCCCACATCTATGGTTGCTCCCAAGAGTTTCAGCAGGGATCTTCCAAGTGTGATTTGTCCTGTCCCTACACATTCAATAACGAGATAATCGGTGGATACCGTTCTTCCAAGAAAGGTTGTGAACACACCTTCAGCTATCCCCTTAGGAATTATAACAGAGTTATCAGTAAGAGTTATTCCTTCTCCACCTTCAGTAAGTCCCTAAAGTGTCAAAAATTCATAAATACTTTTCGGAATAAGGCAAAACTCATACATAATATCACAACAGACATAAAAAGTTTCACCACAAATAGCAACCTTAATAGTAGGGACCCACATTGAAGGTTCAAAGTTTACTGGAACATAATCATAATATTCACGAATCAGATTATACCCTTCTTTTAAACAAGATATATTTGTCTCGAGAGTGTTTAATCTATCATGAATACTAGCAAGAGATGAATCAAACTTATTAGCTGAGATAGATGATGCAACCAATTTTTTATGGCATTAAAAGCTTGATCCCCATCGCAATGAAGGAAATCTCCTCCCACTACAGCATCCAAGGCATATCTATAGCGAAGAATAAGTCCAAAATAAAAGTTACTAAGAAGCAGGCTTAGAGTCATTTTAGGTTCAGGTTTACCATAAGAATAAAAAATTCTAGACCAAGCTTCTTTAAAACTCTCCTCATCCCCTTGTTTAAAAGTAAAGATCAATTCCTCAGGTGACAGAGTAACAATACAGGACTAGACATGATAACAAAATAAGTTAAATGCAAGTAACTAATTTTTTTGTGTTTTTGATATAAAAAAGCAAACAAGATAGAAAATAAAATAAAGCAAGACAATAAACAAAGTAAAGAGATTGGGTGTGAGAGACTCCCCTTGCAGCGTGTCTTGATCTCCCCGGCAACGGCGCCAGAAAAGTAGTTGTTGCCGTGGGAGTTGGCAATCTCTGGGGTGTATCTTTTCTTCAGATCCCCGGCAACGGTGCCAGAAAAGTAACTGCTTGTGACGGTAAAGCACACGTCCGTTGGGAACCCCAAGAGGAAGGTATGATGAGTACAACATCGAGTTTTCCCTTAGTAAGAAATCAAGGTTATCGAACCAGTAGGAGATGAAGACCACGTGAAGGTTGTTGGTGAAGGAGTGTAGTGCGGCGCAACACCAGGGATTCCAGCGCCAACGTGGAACCTGCACAACACAATCAAAATACTTTACCCCAACTTAACAGTGAGGTTGTCAATCTCACCGGCTTGCTGAAAACAAAGGATTAAACGTATGGTGTGGAGAATGATGTTTACTTGCAGAAAACAAAAGAGAACAATGATTGCAGTAGGTTGTATTTCAGATGTAGAAAAATGGACCGGGGTCCATAGTTCACTAGTGGTGTCTCTCCAATAAGATAAATAACATGCTGGGTGAACACACTACAGTTGGGCAATTGACAAATAGAGAGGGCATAACAATGAAAAAAACATATCATGATGACTACTATGAGATTTACTTAAGGCATTACGACAAAGAACATAGACCGCCATCCAGCATGCATCTATGCCTAAAAAGTCCACATTCGGGTTAGCATCCGCACCCCTTCCAGTATTAAGTTGCAAACAACAGACAATTGCATTAAGTACTGTGCGTAATGTAAACAATACAAATATCCTTAGACAAAGCATTGGTGTTTTATCCCTATTGGCCACAACACATCCACAACCTTAGAACTTTCTGTCACTGTCCCAGATTCAATGGAGGCATGAACCCACTATCTAGCATAAATACCCCCTCTTGGAGTTACAAGTATCAACTTGGCCAGAGCCTCTACTAGCAACGGAGAGCATGCAAGATCATAAACAACACATATATGATAGATCAATAATCAACTTGACATAGTATTCCATATTCATCGGATCCTAACAAACACAACATGTAGCATTACAATAAGATGATCTTGATCATGATAGGCAGCTCACAAGATCTAAACATGATGGCATAATAGGAGAAGACAACCATCTAGCTACTTCTATGGACCCATAGTCCAAGGATGAACTACTCACGCATCAGTCCGGAGGCGGGCATGGTGATGTAGAGCCCTCCGGTGATGATTCCCCTTTCTGGCAGGGTGCCGTAGGTGATCTTCAGAACCCCCCGAGATGGGGTTGACGGCGGCGGTGTCTCTGGAACTTTTCTCGTATTTTGGCTCTCGGTACTAGGGTTTTCCGATACGAAGGAATAAATAGGCGAAGAGGCAGCGTCGGGGGAGCCAGGGGTGGGCTCCCCACACCTGGGCGCGCCAGGAGGTGGGGCCGCGCCGCCCTATGGGGTGGCCCCCTGCTGGCCTTCTCCGACTCTTCTTCGATGTTCTGGAACACTCCGTGGAAAATAGGACCGTGGGATTTTGTTTCGTCCAATTCCGAGAATATTTCCTGTGTAGAATTTCTGAAACCAAAAACAGCAGAAAACAGGAACTGGCGCTTCGGCATCTTGTTAATAGGTTAGTCCCAGAAAATGCATAAAAACATTATAAAGTATGAGTAAAACATGTAGGTATTGTCATAAAACTAGCATGGAACATAAGAAATTATAGATACGTTGGAGACGTATCACCTACCAATAAGCAAACAAAGAGTGCATGCCGCATACCAGCAACCAATATATCAGAGCACGTTAGGATGAAATAGCAGACTTACTACTGTCGAGTCCCATGCAGCTCACCTGGTTGCTGCACTTGAAGTTGTCCAATGTTGCCCTTATTTCTGAAGGGAGTTATTTGTTACTCTGCATGAAGACACGATCAGTCATACATACGAGTTCCAGCATGATAAACAGAATTATGTACTCCCTCCATCCCGGTGGCATTCATGCATTGAACACCAAAAATAGTGAGCGATGTGGCATGAATCTCCCTAGAATGTGTGTTCATGCATATATACACACTCACGGGCCTATGTGAGCGCCACACTAAGAGTAATAAGTCAGTATTGCAGCTTTTGAAGAACAAGATGGCACACAAATTTAGTATCTAGTAGTATGAACAGTTTATTTGTACTACATGCCAGATAGCAGAGTGATAGTGTGCCAACTAAGTCTTTACTTCATTAGCTTACGACGAACTAGATAGAATTAACAATGGTATCACCTGTAGTGCAGGGAATGCAAACCAACATGTTCAGGGAGTACAAAATTGGCATGAACAACATAGTAGCAGGCTATAAATTTTGTAACAACGACTGAGCAAGATGAAGTTATGATGGCTACATCTACAGACAGGGAATGTAAACCAAAAATAGAAGTTACGATGGCAAAAGCTAAAGAGGAGGGAATGCGAACCAACATGTGCCAAGTGCAATTACTTCAAATTGGCCGTGAACTAAATAATACTCCTGAACTTATAGTGAAGGGGATGCAAATCAAGATGTTTCGGGATATAAACTTCCATAATAGGTAGGAATAAAACAGATAGGAGTTATAATTGCATCACTCATAAACTTGTAGATAAGGGAATGCAAATCAATTTGTTTCGGGATATAAAGTTGTAATGAGCAACACATAGAGGATAGTTAATGCTACGGCTTAGGATGGACCAGAAACGGAATATAGTGGGATCACCTGTGAACTTGTAGAAGGGGGAATGCACACCAATATGTTCAGCATTCTATATGTGAGCGCCATACCAAGTAAGAGAAACAAGTTAATATTGCAGCGTTTGAAGAATCAGATGGCAGACAAAATTATGATCGAAGTAGCTACTGTGACGAGTTCAAATAAATTTGTACTGCACGATGGCAGAGCGATAGCATG
Source organism: Lolium perenne (assembly GCF_019359855.2). NCBI lineage: Eukaryota > Viridiplantae > Streptophyta > Magnoliopsida > Poales > Poaceae > Lolium > Lolium perenne. Next base: position 135,178,635 of record NC_067248.2, read on the forward strand.
CAGGAACTAATAGCAGGCAGTTACTTTGTTAGCTTACGACGAAGTAGATAGAAATAACAATGGCATCACCTGTAGTACAGGGAATGCGAACCAACATGTTCAGGGAGAACAAGATTGGCATGAACAGAATAGTAACAGGCTATAATTTTTGTAACAACGACTGAGCAAGATAGAAGTTATGATGGCTACATCTACAGAGCAGGGAATGCAAACCAAAATGTTTAATCGCTTAAAGTTACCAATGAACTAGAAAATAGCAAGGTGTTACTGTCATAGCTAGGAATGAACTAAAAGAGCTTCAGACTAACAAGCATCTAAACCCAGAACATGGAGCTAAAACAAGGGAGTGAAGGGACTTACATTAGGAGTAGTACTTTGTGGGAATCAATCTTCCTGAGGTTGATATATCCGGTGATGAAGTACACTACATGTGCTACTTGGGGTTGGAGAGACGGCCATTACACTTTATGGTTACTCATCTCATCTGCAAAAACGTAACGACGCGTCGTTAGCACAAACAGGTTCCCCCAAGATTAAACAAGAACTTGCAGACAAGCAATAGAAAAGCAACAGTAGAAGAGTTTAGATCATGCAAGGCGCCGGTGAAGCAGATCCAGTTCATGCACAGCAGTGTCGGTGAGCAAGATCCGATGCAGTGGACGATACCGCAACTGAAGCGACTGCGGTAGACTGCTAGATGGGCATATGGTTTCGAGGTTCGGCGGGGATGATCCGGTCCGGTTGATGACGGCGTCGATGAAGCGGCTCCGGCAGGCAGCCGGATGACGAGGACCGCGAGGCCTCGGGTAGGCCAGGGAAGTCCGGCGGGGATGTTCCGGTACGGTGGTCGTGGAGGTGGTAGAGAGAGGGACTTGAGAAGTTCCGGTGGGTGGTCTCAGAGGAGATACTGAAGCAAATGTATTTTTTTGGGAGGGTTTCCGCGGCTAGGGAGGCGGTGATCCAAGAAATGACGGGCAGATCCCGCCACCAACCGACTTTGCTGTCATCTCCACAGGGGTAGAATGGGAATTTGGAAGCGTGTGAAATTTTTGTATTTTGTGGGCGGGAATTTTTGCCGCTATGAGATTTTGAATTTGGCTAAGGTCCAAGTATAATGATAAAAAAAATGTGAGACCGTACTAGTACCTCTGTTCAAGGTCGAGTGCAAAATCAAATCATCATCACCTTGAATATCGATCACTTCCATGATCATGATCTATCTCTGAAATTAGCGTATCTGCTAGATCTTGCAAAGTATATTGATAAAAAGAATTGTGACACCGTACTAGTACTTCTCTTCTAGGCCGAGTGCAACATCAAATCATCATCACGTTGAAAATTTGTTACGTACCATGATCATGATCTATCTCCGAAATTGGCGCATCCGCTAAATCTTGCAAAGTATAATGATAAAGAATTTGTGAGACAGTAGTAGTACTTCTGTTCAAGCCCGAGTGCAACATCAAATCATCATCATGTTGAAAATTTGTTACCATGATCATGATCTATCTTTGAATTTGGCGCATCCGCTAAATGCTGCAAATTATAATGATTAAAAAAATTGTGAGACCTTACTAGTACTTATGTTCAAGGTCGAGTGCAACATCAAATCATCATCAGGTTGACGATTTCTGTTACCATGATCATGATCTATCTATAAGAGCATCTCCACCGGCAGGGGCGCCGGGTACCTCCGTTTTGGGGGCTCCGGCACAGCATCCTCTATTTGGGGTTCCTGCTCCCACACCACACCGGCGGCCCCAAACGGCAGCCATTTTAAAATTTAAATTGACATTTAAAAACCTAAAATCATACGAAATTTATACCAAAGCAGCTCGAATTTAAACATAACTAAACTTAAACTTAATCCTGGTCTACTGGCCGTCGGTTGGGGCGCTCGACGGCCCTGCCTCTTCGTTGTTCTTTGCCATTGCCGCCTGCGTCCGTGCCCTCCTTCGTTGCTTCGCGCATCTGGTGGTGGAGCATGGCGGCCGGCATCGCAGGGGCTTGCCGGCGGCGCTGTCCCCACGCTTCCAGCCTTTCCCGAGAAGCTTCGATCTCGACGCCTCGCCTGCTGGCGAGCGAACGCGTCGTAGCGGCGATGAGCGTTGAGCTCTGCAAGCTTCTGTCGCTCCGCCTCCATGAGGCGGCGTCCCGCCTCCTCCGTGACCGCTCGCTGGCGCGATATCTCGAGGACGTGCTCGTGGTTCGTGTCGTTTACGAACTCGCGCTCATCTTCCCTCAACGGCTGGTATCATTGTGCATTCAGCGACGCGAGGATCGCCGCCTGCTCCGGGTCGGCGGGGGCCTGCGGCAGCTCGCCCGACTACGCTGCCTTCTCCGCCACCTTTGCTTCCGCTTCTGCTACGTAGACATCGTGCCATGCCTCGAACCGTGGGTCCTCGTCCTCATCGGAGCTGTGCTCGTCGTCGGCCTGCGGCTCCGGCTGCGGCTCCGGCTGCGGTGGTGGTGGAGGCAGCGCGCGGCCGTTGAGGCCAAGCATCGAGTAGGTGGTCTTCAGACGGCGCGACATCTTGATGTGGAGAGTAGAGAATGGAGCGGCGGTGGTGGAGAGGAGAGAATGGAGTGGAGGTGGTGGAGAGGAGAGAATGGAGCGGCGGTGGTGGACGACATACGTCCTATCTAGCGGTGGCAACTACCCACATTTACGGCGACTGGACGCCGCGTGGCCAGTCGCTGCCCTCGTGGCCAGGGGCGGGCGCAAGATTTCGACACTGGGTATTCATAATAATCGTGTCTTTTGCAAGTTAAGGTTTATAGATTATTTTTCATTAAATTTCGTTTGGAGACTGGAAAAAATAGATTAAGGGATTAAAATATCTTCTGAACAAGCCTGCATGACATCTTGGGTCATGTGCTTCCATAAACGACACCGGCAATCGTTGTTGGGTTTAGATCGGAGGAGACCATTCGGCCTGAGGAGCACACATACTGTGCATGTGAGCTGAATATTAGCTGAATACCCTAAGTACCTCATGCATACACTATATATATACAAAATCTTTTACCAAAATTTGTGGGTATTCATCTGAATACCCATGACTTGAGCTGGGCCCGCCCCTGCTCGTGGCTAGTCGCTGCCTCGGTTTCCGCGCGGGAGACCATTTACGCCGACGACCAACCTTCCCGCGTCGTGGCCAGTCGATGCGAACCGTCGCGTCCTCTCGCTGACAAGGCGCCCCCACCAGCGAAAACCGTCGTTCCGCGAGGCACCCGGGGTGCCTGATTTGCGCCCTTGGCGAAGGGGCCGGCACGGGGATGCCAGCGATTCCATTGGGCTCGACAAATGGCCGGCGCCGTTTGGAGCGCACCGGTGCGAGCCCTAAAACGACGCCGGCCCCCAAATCGCTACCAGGGCCGCCGGTGGAGATGCTCTGAATTTGGGGCATCCACTAAATCTTGCAAAGTATAATGATAAAAAATTGTGAGACCATAATAGTAGTTCTGTTTAAGGCCGAGTGCAAGATCAAATAATCATTGCATTGAATTTTTTTTACAATGATTCCAAACTATAGCAATAACAGGAAAAAAACTCAAGTATTACAATAACATGAAAAATTCTCAAATACCACAACAAGTCGAAATAACTCAAATGATACAAGCCATACAAATGGCATCATCGGCAAAACTGCATTTCTGTTAGGTAGAATTCACCGGAGTGCAAGTTACAGCTGGCTTTCCATTAGATATGCAGAGTAGATTATTAAGGATCTGCTCAATCCAAGCTTGCCTATTTTTCAATTCATGTATCTCATTGACTGTTATGACGATATTTCAATCTCGTTCATCTCTTTGCTGCTGAATTATATCAATTGATTCGTGTGCAAAGGCAGCGATTGTTTGTGCTGGAATGGTTGGGACAGTAGATATCATGTGACTATCAGATGAATTGGCATTGTCACGGCTGTGCTGTGGAAAGACCTGGACACTTGATGTACATGCCCTGCCATCTGCCTTCCTTGCTCTATTCAGGGGCTGAAAACAAGACAGTGCAAGTTACAGAACCATACAATTTGAGAAAACAACCATATTAGTTGTCACAGATTTTTGCAAAGCGTGAAAACAGATGGCAGATTTTCACAAAGCATAAGGCATAATATAACAAAGCAAGCTATCAACCCCAATGCAACAGGAAGAGCAACCGGATGGAAAATATGAACAAAATAAATTAAGTAACTAGACAGTCTGTGCCTAATAAAATAAGCCAGGAAACTGCATAACAGAAGTTTGTCAATTAAAATTGACACTTGGAAGGGGTGCTTCAGATCCCTTAAGTTCCACAAAAGTGGTCATGTGGACAAAACTAGCCAGACATTGTGCAGTTGGAGAATCTCCAACCCCCTAAATTTCATTATTTTAATCATCGGCCAGCCATGGGAATGCCTCAGATAAACGAGAAATATATCCATTTGGTGCCAAATATAAACAAGCAGGACCAATTAAGACAGATTAGACAGCAACCATTCTGGGATTCATATAAACTGACATGTTATTTCAATGTTTAACCCATGAGCGCAATATAAGGGAAGGAGAAACAAACAAATTAACCATTTTGTGCCTAAAAATAAAAGATGGGTCAACCAAAAAGTAACAACAAATCTTATTTATGATACATACTGAAGGTGGATTTCCTACTACAGAAGGTGGCATTGGATTAATCAACAGTGAAATCAGAAAAAAGTCTTACAAAAAAAATATGCTCATTATATCCGACAACAAGCATGCCAGAAACTAGCAAGGTTTATATGTTTTAATCATCAGTCAACTCAATGAATCAAGGACTAATAACCAATTGAATCATCATCTGACTCATATTCACCAAGCAAAACATTCTTATCATGTATGGATGAAATCCAGAAGACATAACGTTATGAGGAAGTGCATGAGCAATCAAACATTATGTGGCTGGAATAAAATGCCAGATCATTTAAGTTAAGCAGAACAATTAAATTGGTTTAATCATGATCAAACAAAAAAAGATTAGACAGACAATAGAACAAATTTGAGAAGCTAGCAGGAAAATGAACGAAGACGTGCAGTCATACAAATAGCATGATTTATTTCAAACCAGTTATCCTATCTATATGGAGATAAATGTGTTAAACACAAACTGGTTCCAGCACGATAAGCATATCTGTAAAGTAGTTGTTTGGTAGGAAGATAACAACAGACTCAGAGCACTAATCTATCATGCAGCACTATCGGTATACACCTTGAGCTTCCAAATCGATTGCTTTGTATATCGCCAAAAAAGGCTATGTATGTGATTGTTTTCTATAACTTTTATGATGGCCAACCGGCTTAATAAATCTCTTATCACATTTTCTTGTAGGTGCATTGAAATAATTAACATGAATAAAAGGACAATTCTCTGAATTTTATATAGCAACAAACAGGTACACTTCGCAATGTTCTTCAACCTCTGCCTATTAATTAATTAAATACATGTGACAATGTACTTCAAACACATTTTTACTAGCATGTTTATATTCTGGCTAATTGTCATATGCATGGTTGTTGAAGAGATCAATTTGGTTGTTCTGGATTGGACTATCATTGGTTGATTTGGTTCATCATTTGAACTGATACATGGTGCAAGGTTTATTGATCTCTGTTTAATTTTTTTTTTTTAGAAAAACAGGGGGGGCGAACCCCCCCCCCCCCCCCCTGGCCCCATTTTTTATTAAAACGAAGCCAGGGATCCACATTATTGATCTCTGTTTAATTAATGAGGAAATAGATACAAGCAACATATAACAACCAATGAGGAACTAGATATGTTTTGTTATAGAAACACAAAATCTGGGCTGACACTGGCAATTCATCTCCCAACCATCCTTAAGCTGCAGCCACAACTTTTAGTTGACCTGTATGCAGTCCGTGGAGGCTCCACTTGCTTTTGTAAGAACTCTTAGATTCAAAAATATGTATTTGTGTGTTTTTAGGACAACCTAAGTGCAATTATTTTGCAGGTAACCCGAGTGTTAATGGACCTGCTATTTTATTTCATATGTGATTCTTAATGCCACACTATGCCAGGTAAAGTGGAGACAAACCTATTGATGTTGAAGATAGAGATAAATCCAAGATCAGAAATGTGAATTCAAATTTTATTGGTTCAATGTGTCAGCATGGTTTAAAAAGTTTTCGTTTGATCCTATTCATCTGGTTGTGTTGATATTATTGTTGTTCAGATGAAATCCATGAATGGTGTACAACAGTCTAATAACAAGATATTGCCTTTTTTTATTTATCGGATAATTGCTCCGATCTTTGCAGATTTGTTAGATGATGTTTGCGACCAGCTCTACCGCGAGGGACATCTTCAATTTCAACGTTGCATTTCACATTGGCATTCAGGTTTAGCCACCAAAGTGACGTGTATCAGCGCTCAACAATGTAAGGCCTGAATTCTTTGAACATGAACTTGATATTATAGTAGAATTTTGTGAAATAATAAAAAGTGTGAGCCTTAAGAAGATATAATTTGTATTGTCTTCCTCTATTCCTTTTCTGTACTATGTTTTCATGAATGTGATCTAGAAAAAATGTCAAAACCAAGCAGTTACGTGAGTGGGCTTGTCCTGAATTTATAGAAATATACGTTACATAACATGTATCATTGCATTGTAATTCGAATTATTCAAGTTCTATAGGATGACACTTTTTCCTATTTTTTTTACACAATCTTTCCTAAAGACGAATGGGCGCAACAACGTGCGCTTTCATGGTCTAGTCAATACAAAAATGAAAGGTACTTACTGGATTATAGGGGTGATTCACTCCATGATTTGTTGTGTTTCATGTGATAGTGCAACATGAAATTACAGCAAAGAGTTAGGGTTGCAGCTCTTGAAGAACAAAAACAATGAAGAATTTAAATGTACCAGAGCAATGAGTTCACACATGTACTACATGATGGCAAAAGGATAGCAGAAAGGAAATAGTAATTGGCATTTACCGTCATTGTTTACAACAAAACAGATGGAAATTATAATGTAAAACTTTGTGAACACAGAAGAGCACATAATGGCGGAATATAAAACAACATTTTGCAACGAACAAAACAGACGGCAGCTATGGTCCCATCACACAACCTGTCACCTGAGAATAAGGAAAGCAATCAAACATGTAGGTTTCCTAAGAAAAATAGATGAATTAGATAGCATGCAATTACTGTTCTAACATTAGGACGAACTAGATAGATATTATAGGGGTGTTTCTTGAGAGTTTATAGAGCAGGGAACGCTTTGCTAGTCTTAGTATGAACAAGATAAAAATTAATACTATTTTTTGCAACACACAGTACAATCATAGACGCTCACACGTACATACATACACTCATCACTCACGCACACACACTCTACCCCTTCGATCACCTTCAGGAAACTGCATCCAAGAAACTGATCCGACGGGTATTGAGATTGACGAAGTCACCACTAGCACCACAATGTCATCGGGAACGGCGCATCCCACAGAAGAATATTCCTCCATTTTTGAGACACCAAAGCGTCAAATCTGGGGGTGCCACTGCCCTCCTAACCATCCAACCACAGGTTGGTTCTCAGTGATTTGGTACTTGATATGTACTACATGATATCTAATATGAAATCGGTGTCAGGCTAACAAGCAGGGTGCGGCGTCGTTGCTTGACGTGAGTCGGTGTGATGCCATCACAAGATGAAGTGCATGGTCCATGTGATCTGGATTAGGGGATACTAGCATAATACCCATGTGTTGCAACGGGTTAATAACGAAAGATGGCTCTCTCCAAATCTATCTTTACTATTAAATTGGAGTTGGTCGTTTGACACTCAACGCACTTTGGTGGTCGTCATTAAAACAATCCAGACCGTCCAATACACATCCGATGTCTCAGAGGTTCCACCACACAAAAAGGGCAAGTTCTAAGAAAAATCACCGCACAATAAGAAATCCCAGATTTGATGCGCAATTGATTATCCTGTCAATACAAATCTACAAATCTTTACTTGTTGTTATTGTACTGGTCGCTCCAATCCTTCTTTGGTTAGCGCTAGATTAGAGGACCTTCCCTGGTTGCGCTAATCTCGACTACTCCAGTCCTAGCCAAAATGCCAACCCCGTATTTCCTCAAAATACTGCACAAAGAGAAGAAATCTTTACTATTAAATGGGAGTTGGTCGTTTGACACTCAACGCACTTTGGTGGTCATCATTAAAACAATCCAGACCGTCCAATCCACATCCGATGTCTCAGAGGTTCCACCACACAAAAAAGGCAAGTTCTAAGAAAAATCACCGCACAATAAGAAATCCCAGATTTGATGCGCAATTGATTATCCTGTCAATAGAAATCTTTACTTGCTGTTATTGTACTGGTCGCTCCAATCCTTCTTTGGTTAGCGCTAGATTAGAGGACCTTCTCTGGTTGCGCTAATCTCGACTACTCCAGTCCTAGCCGAAACGCCAACCCCGTATTTCCTCAAAATACTGCACAGAGAGAAGAAAGAGAGGCGACCGACGACGCTAGGGTTGGCCGCCACCGCCCCTTCTCGTCGTCCTCCAGTGACGACCGTTTTCGCCGACACACTGCAATCCATGTGCCCCTCCTCCTCCGGCGACCTACACCTGAGATAACAGCCGCCAAGCAAGACCCCTCCCATTCGGCAACGAGCGGGCTGCTCCTCCACGACGCCTGTCGCCCATGGCGCCCAGGGTCGAGGTCTCGAGGACCACAGCTGGGTCCACCATCCACGCCGCCTTCCTGTAACACCCCAAATTTCAATGAAAAAGAAAGTTAGAGAATTCCAGAAAAACAAATTTTCAAACCAACAAAAACTTTTCTTTTGCATATAGTACCATGCCTAGGACTTGTGCATTTGAGTGATATGCCATGATGATTGTTATTACTTGTAATTGTTATGCTCTAAAACCCTAGAGTGATCATGTGAAGATCACCAACCAAATAAATCAAAGTGGAAGAAATTCCCATAATTGAAAAACCCTAAAAACCCTCACATATGCCCTATGGCATTTTTATAAATTTTGACCCTAGACCTATTTGGTCTTCACCAGTAGTTGAATAATGTTGTGAAACACTTATTACAACTTTTGGAATCAAGGGTTCACCATTCAAATGAATTTCCAACACTTTTCCCACTCACATGTGATGATGACCAAATCTGCCAATTTCAGTCTGATCACCACTTTGAGCCCCTGCAATTCAATTTTCTCAAACCAATTCTTGCTAACTCTTTGCACCATTTCAAAGTCAACATCAAGGTGAACAACTTTGATGAAGACCACCCTGCCAAATTCATCTTTGATCACTAGCTATGCTCACCCAAAGTGGCAACTTTATAATGAGTTCAACAATCTTCACTTAGCCATTTTGGGCCATTTTTGAAATCCAATTTTTCCACCACCACCTCAACTCATCTCTGGTCAAATACAACTTATCTCAACACTCACATTTCACAAACATTCACCTTTTGAATTATTTCCAATTTGGATAATTTTGTATTTTCCAAAATTGAACACTATTTAGACACTATTTGCTATAGTGATCTACACCTCTAATCTACATCAAACCTAGCCCATTTGGTCCCCTGGTTCCCTCTAACCATCAATAACACATAGTGGAGCTAAGGAGGAGGGGATAGCTTGCATGGCATGGCCATGCCGGCCATGGCATCACCATGCCGCACCCCCTCTCTTCCCCTTGCTTCCCAACCCTGGCCACCATGCCCTTGCCCTCCACCTCACTCTACTGGATCACCTAGCACCGGCCACGGTCGAGGAGGAGCTCGACACTGGCCAGACCAGCGCGCGCCCATGGCGGCCAGCATGCCGTGGACGTCGCACGAGAGCGCGCCACGGGCACCCACTGGCCACGCGCCGCGCCACCATCTCGCGTCCGCCCTGGCCCCGCTGACTAGCCGTTGAGCATCACCACGCCACCACGACACCGCCAGACATGGCCACGACAAGACCCTGGACCGCCGCCGCCGTAGACGGGGAAGAAGATCCCGCCACCGCCGCGGCCGTCGTGGAAACAACGCGACCCAACCAAGCCTCCCCCGACCAAGCTGTCGCTGCCATTAGACTCGCCAGGAACCGCAGAACAGCGCCACGCCCTCGCCTAGCTCACTAGCTCGCCGGAGACGCCGCGAGCATGTCGATCACCACCCTGCCCCGCACCCCTTGCTCAATCCTATAAATAGAGCGTTCCCTGGACCAAACCAAGCACACCAGCTCACTCCCCACCTCTCACTGCTTCGCCACCACCACTCCACCCACTCGATCGTCGCCGGAGCTGCTCCAATTTGAAGATCGGAGCCGCCCGTACCCGGAGGTTGCCGCCGTCGATTGGAGCCGATCCAGGAGACGCCGCCGGTGCCAGGAGCTTCGCCGTCGTCCACATCGACATCACGCACACTGCCAGCCACCGCGGGAGCCCTGGTTAGCTCTCCCACCCCCTACCCGAGCCGCCGGCGAACCTCCCTCTCGCCGGCGAGACGATGCACCTCAGCCGTTAGATCCCCCTCTAATCCTACGCTCCACGTCGCCCCGTACCGCTTCGGCGTTTAAACGCCGCTGACATGCGGGACCCCCTGTCAGGCAGCCCACGCGGGCACAGACGCGTGGTGGGCTGGCCTTGGGCCTGTTTAAACCATTTCAGCCCGTTAGCTTTTCCCGCCGGCCTGTTTAATTCAAATTCGTTTTAAACATTTTCCAAACATTTTCAATACTGCCCAAACTTTGAAATTAAATAGTTTCCAATTGGCTAAACCAAATTTAGTGAATTTGATATTGTTGGAAAGCCACTGAAATTCTCTATCCAATGCCACTGGCCTCAGGGTCAAATTCTTTGTAGAATTAATGTGACAAAAATAACAAGCCAGGGACTTTTCCCTATTCAAATAATTCTTAAAAATCAACCAAAATAGATATTAAGTTAATTCCAACTCTAATAGCTCACTTTTGACTTACACTAATTGTTTATGCAATAAAATGGTGTGGTCACTTTGCATGATCATGCCATGGTTTAATGAATGGATATGTTGACTAGTTTAACTAGTTGATATTATCCAAAACTATTAGATTTAAATTGTGTGAAGTCTTACACTTCATTTAAACTTGTCTCACATGAATTCATGGGATGTTTGGACCCCTGGTTCCAAACTCTCTTATATGAATTACTTGAGTTTTAAATCAAAGGTAGAGTTATTTAAATGGTATGAGGTGATCCACCTCATTTAAATCATTCTCCCAAATGATGATGATGATGAACATTTGATCTAGGTCAAGATGAGTTCATCCATGATTGTTGGAGAAATTAAATCTTAAGAAGATTTCAATGAGAGGAAATTATTTCTCAAGAACCCTATGGAAACTATCATTTACATATAGAATACAAATCCTATTTAAATCCCACAACCCATGCACCCTAGTTTATTTATGTGTGTGCATAGAGTAGTTTGTGTGTTTATTTGTGATGTGTGGAATAGCCATTGAATTAGTGAGTAATTATACTCGTATTCAAATTTAGACGGTAGCACCGGAGAGTACGCCGAAGAAGAAGGTTGCTACCAGGAGGAGGAAGAGGAACAGTTTGAGAACTACCAAGGCAAGCTAAATTACTATGCAAGCTTTTATTCTTGCCAAGTGCAAAGCCCCTTGGGGCAAGGCACCATGTCTTACCTTTTCTTATGTGAACCCATCCCAAGTTTTTACTTGTTTTCCAAATGATTTTCCTTTTATAGTTAACTTTGGTCAAAATACAAGTGGTTTTTAGAGTAGGGAGTTAGCCTTTCCAAGCAAAGCAAGGTAGCACCTCTCATGAATTAGAGCTAGTGCTAAGGAACTAACCTTAACTACTCTAGATGGGAACTTTGTGATTTTGAAAGGATTTTTAAACCTTGGAATGAAGATGCATTCCATTGAATGAGTTTTGAAGGTGAATATGACCAAGAGAAGATGGTGATTTTTGATAAAACATGATGTGGGTTTGAATGCGATACCTTTCCAATTCTCAAGTACCCCCACAATACCTGATTATGGGTAGGGCTTAACTGGAAGTTTATGCGTCTTAGTATGGGTTCCCTCTAAACAAGCGTCATCGGGGTTATGCCGAAAGCTGCCTCTACCACAAAAGAAACGATACGATATGATGCGAAAGGAGGTGAATGTCCGGCCCAAGCCCTGTGCAGTTCCCAGGTTGACAGTTGGTCTTCACTGGGAGGCCAAGCTCATGGGGAGAGGTGCTCATACTAGGATTCGTAAGTGAAAGGTTATGGTTGATGATCCGCGTACTGTGTTACGATTATTCGGGGAAATCCCGACGGATGAAATCAAATGTTGTGGCACAAGTGTGCAACCTCTGCAGAGTGTAAACCTATTCGAATAGCCGCGTCCACGGTTACGGACGGTTGGAAAGGCCATACAGTTTCCGATGTCATATCTTTGAAAATGATGTTGAAAGGTGATGGTGAATTGACTTGTGGTGAATTGAATTGAAATCACCACTTGAATGGTGGGAATGACACTAATGTTCCCCCCTTGGGTTAGCTAGCACTTGAATAAGTTTTTCTCAAAACTTTGTGAACCAAAACTAGCTTTATGCAAATAAAACTAGAGCTTAGCAAACCCTACTAGAATGTCTAGCACTTTTTCTTGAATTAGTTTGCGAGTACTCAACGTACTCACGGCTTTGTCCCTGGCTATTCAAATGGCCAGAGTATGAAGATGAACAAGGAGATGACCAACAGGACGCCTACGACAACTAAGCGCCTTCCGACGTCAAGCGTTGGCCTGTGGACTAGAGAGTCCGTGTATCTTACGCTTCCGCTATGTTGAACTATGAACTTGTGTTTGTTCGTTGATCAATAGATCAACTATTCGTGTAATATGGATCATGTGATTCCAATTTGTAAGACTTATGGGTTGTAATGAATGATGACTGTGATACTTAACTATTATGCCTCGCAACAACAATATTCCTGGGATTGCGATGTATGACATAATAGGCATTCGGACTTAAAAATCCGGGTGTTGACAAGTTGGTATCAGAGCCATTGTTTGACCTTAGAAGACCTTAGTTAGAATGGGCGTTCTGAAAAATTTAACTTTGAAATCAAATGAAAAGACTTATTTGTGAAAATTTACTACACTCTTGCCTTCGAGACTTTGCCAAAATTTGATCATGTCTATCTTATTTAAATCAACTTAAAACTTTGCCACACTTTGCACTCTCTAACTTACTCATCCAATTCTCTTTCAGATGGAGCCGAATGAACCCCTCAACACCAAGTTCTATCAGCTTGGAAACGGAGGAAGCTTGATCTTCGAGCATGACCTCGACTCCCTGTCGGATCACCTTGGCCGCCCACACCCCGAGTTTCACGGGATTCAGGTGGACGACCAGCCGGGAGGGGAACTGCAGTGGATTATCACTGCCGACTTGAGGGGCAAGCTGGAGCCTCCCACCTCGGAGAGGATCCTTTTCTCTTTCAGGGAAAGCAACTGGCTCGACGGGCTTGCACGTGCTCTTCAGGAAGCACTTGCTCGTCTGTGCGGACAGAATACCGAAGCCCTTCGTGAGGAACGCTTTGCGCATCTCGCACGGCGTAACTCTGACGGAAGACCCATGGATGTGCCACTCCACCCCCAGTTGAGGCACCATGTGGATCACTTGGACTTCATGCTCTACCAGACTCAGAGGGACCTCGACGCCTCTCGCGCTTACGCGAACCAGACCCATGCTCACATCATCGAGCAGGGTGAGGCGATCAAGCTACTCAACAACGACCGCAGGAACCTTCGCCAGCAGCGTGCCAAGAAGGACGCTACGATTCGCCGCCTTCGCGACCGGATCGCGTCACTTGAGGCCACTGTCACGGCCCAGGAGGATCAGATTCGTCACATGGAGGAGGACGATGAAGGCATCGATATTCAGGGAGGAGACGCCTTTCTGAGCGATGACGATGACTTTGAGGAGGACGAGAACACCGAGGAGGAGGACTACGAGTTCCTGGAGGCCGGACAGGATGACTACGTCCCGATTGATATCGACGATGAGGAGTAGTTGCACTAGTTTCACTTATAGTAGGTGTGAGTTGTATCCCGTCCTTTGTATCGTAGCATGAGAATGGTTCTTAAAACCATTGGAGTATGTGTGTAGTTTGTACTATGTGTTGCATGAATGAATGAATGTTATGTTTGTCATGAAAAGATTGCAAGTTTTCAAATGTTTTTCAAACTAAAATGAACCATAGAATGTTCCCTCTTACCTCATGACCTTCTATACCTTCAGATGGCCCCTCCGAATCGCACCAACGACGCGATGATGCAGCTTCTGCAAACCCTGCTTGCAGACCGGGAAACCGAGAGAGCCGAGCGCCAAGCCAACATCATCGCCTTGCAGAACATCGCCCAAGGCCATGGGAATCATGACCACCCCGGATCCAAGCTCAAGAACTTCCAGAACACCAACCCTCCGGTGTTTAGCAAGACCGAGGAGCCCCTCGACGCCGACGATTGGCTCCAGACTATGGAGAACAATCTGGAAGTAGCTGGAGTGGAAGCCAACGAGAAGGTGTTGTTCGCCACTCACTACCTCGCTGGACCAGCTCGCGCTTGGTGGACAAGTACCCGTGCCATGAACGGAGGTCAATTCATGACTTGGGAGGATTTCAAACTCAAGTTCAGCAAGTACCATATACCCCCGGGTCTTATCAAGAAGATGAGGGATGAATTCCGTGAACTGAAACAGGGTCGCATGACGGTGGTTGAGTACCGCGACAAGTTTCTCACCTTGTCAAGGTATGCCCCTGATGAGACGGACACCGTTGAAAAGAGGAAGGAGAGATTCCTGAACGGGCTGCATGATGAGATGCAGACTGTCCTCGTCAACATCCCCTTCGCCGACCTCGAAGCCCTTGTTGACTCCGCCATCCAGATGGAGGGCAAGTTGAACCAAGCCAATGAGAACCGCAAGCGCCGCATGGCAAATCAGAGTGGATCAAGCCACCCCCAAAAGTTTCGCCCTAGCTCAAGCGGAGGTTGCAATCCGAGACATAACAAACCCCCGATGCAGAACTCTCGCCCCGGTTATCAGAACCGAAGTGGAGGAAACTCCAAGCCAGGAGGCTACAACCCCAACTACAACAACAACAACTACAACCGCGCTCCACCTCGAGCCCCGAACACCAACAACACCAACACCAACACCAACCCCAGAACCGGGAGCAATGCCATTCCCGTTGCGAACAAGCAGGACAAGAGCACTATCACTTGTTATGAG
This sequence comes from Lolium perenne, assembly GCF_019359855.2. NCBI lineage: Eukaryota > Viridiplantae > Streptophyta > Magnoliopsida > Poales > Poaceae > Lolium > Lolium perenne. The sequence continues at coordinate 135,193,941 of NC_067248.2, forward strand.
TGTGGTGTAGTGGGGCACTACTCCAACGAGTGTCCCAAGCGTCTTGCCAAGCTCGCCGGCAACACCGCTGCTCCTGCTCAGCAGCAACGCCGTGTCTCCACCGGCAAGAAGTTCGCCCCCAACAACCCCAACAACCGCAACGGCCGCCTCTACCACATGAACGCCGAAGAAGCCCAGGAAGCCCCAGATGTGGTACTGGGTATGTTTTCTGTCAACCACACCCCTGCTAGAGTGTTGTTTGATTCCGGAGCATCGCATTCCTTTGTCACCGAAGATTTTGCATCAACAAGTAAAATTCAACCCCTCAGTTTGAAGCATGTTATGATAGTTCAAATCCCCGGATCAACCACCAAAGCCAGAAAATTTTGTAAAAATGTGCCAATCAAAATCCATGATGTTGATTTCTTTGCAAATCTCATCATACTTGGAACCAAAGGTTTGGAAGTTGTCCTAGGAATGGACTGGATGTCCAAACACAATGGATTGATAGACTGCGCCAAGAAAGCCATAACCATGACTAGCAGCACCGGAATCGTAGTTGAGCACGTCTACGAAAAACTACCCAGAAAATTTACCTGCAACCAAAGTGTATCCAAGCCTACTCTTGGATCAAATCAGGGTCGTTTGTCGCTACCTCGATGTGTTTCCGGATGATCTACCAGTATGCCCCCTGGACCGGGATATCGAGTTTATCATCAAGTTAATCCCTGGAACTGGACCCATCGCCCAGAGAGCCTACAAAGCATGAACGCAGCCGAGCTTGTGGAGCTGAAGAAGCAAATAGATGACATGTTAGCCAAAGGTTTGATCAGACCAAGTGCATCCCCTGGAGATCCCCGTCTTGTTTGTCGACAAGAAGGATGGTGCAAATCGTTTATGCACCGACTATCGTAAGCTTAACGATGTCACCATCAAAAACAAATACCCCTTACCCAAGATCGAAGACTTGTTCGACCAACTCACCGGATCCCGAGTTTTCTCGAAAATTGATCTTAGAACTGGATACCACCAACTGAAGATCCGAGCCACCGATATTCCAAAAACTGCCTTTACCACCGAGATATGGGTTGTATGAGTACAACGTCATGTCATTTGGACTGACCAATGCTCCCGCTTATTTCATGAATCTCATGAATAAGATCTTCATGAACTTCTTGGACAAATTTGTCGTTGTTTTCATCGACGACATTTTGGTCTACTCCAAGTCCGAAGAAGAACATGAACAGCATCTCGGAGATTGTTCTAGAAACCACGAGACAGCACCGGTTGTACGCCAAGTTTAGCAAGTGTGAGTTTTGGCTGGAAGAAGTTGGATTCCTCGGACACATCTTGTCTCTGCAGGGGAGGAATTGCCGTAGATCCCGCCAAGATCAAAGCTGTTATGGAATGGAAAGCTCCGACCACACAACCGAGGTCCGTGCTTTTCTTGGATTAGCCGGATATTACCGCAGATTTGTAGAAGGTTTTTCGAGCATCGCTCGACCAATGACCCAAGCGCTGAAAAAGGACAGAAAGTTTGAGTGGACCGACAAGTGTGAAGAGAGCTTTCAACAGCTCAAGAGTAGATCGACAACAGCCCCAATCCTGATCATGCCGGATATCGCAAAGCCCTTTGACGTATATTGCGACGCCTCCAAGACTGGACTTGGATGCGTGCTTATGCAAGAAGGAAAGGTTGTATCCTACCTTTCTAGACAACTCAAGCAACATGAGCAGAACTACCCAACCCACGACCTCGAGCTTGCAGCCGTGGTCTTAGCCTTGAAAGTTTGGCGTCATTACCTCATGGGTAATCGATGCGAGATTTACTCCGACCACAAAAGCCTCAAATACATTTTCACCCAGAAGGAGCTAAACATGAGACAACGCCGATGGATCGAATTGATCAAGGATTACGACATGGAGATTCACTACCACCCCGGCAAGGCCAATGTGGTAGCGGATGCTTTGAGTCGACTGCCGTGCCAGTTGAACTCCATGCTCGCAACCGAACAGCCCAGTTTGCACCAAGAGTTTGAACAGTTCAGACATGAAGTTGTAAGTGAAGGTTTCCTAGCCAGCATCGAATCGCAACCCACCTTGATTGGTCAGATCAAGGAAGCCCGGAAAGGACAACGCTAGCATTGATGGAATCAAGAAACAGATAGCCGCAGGAAAAGCCCCGGATTCACCATTGACGGCCGGAGTGCTTTGGTACAAAGAACGCCTCTGCGTACCATCGGACTCTGACCTGAAACAAGTCATCCTGCAAGAAGCCCATGACACCCTTTACTCAATCCACCCCGGAGGTACCAAGATGTACCAGGACCTGAAAGAACAATTTTGGTGGCACGGAATGAAGAGAGAGATCGGTAGCTATATCGCTAAGTGTGACATCTGCCCGGCGAGTTAAGGCAGAACACCGAGAGACCCGCGGATCGTTGCAACCCCTTCAGATTCCGAATGGAAATGGGACTCCGTAGGAATGGACTTTATCACCGGACTGCCCAAATCCAGCAAAGGCAATGATTCCATATGGGTAGTGGTCGATAGATTGACCAAAGTCGCCCATTTCATCGCCGTCAAAACCACCTATCAAGGCCCCAAGTTAGCTGAACTCTACATCTCCAGAATAGTCGCTTTGCATGGAACCCCCAAATCGATAGTGTCAGATAGAGGATCACAGTTCACCTCAAGGTTCTGGCAGAAAGTGCATGAAGGACTAGGCACTCGCCTAAATTTCAGCACCGCCTATCACCCTCAGACCGACGGACAGACTGAGAGAGTAAACCAGATACTGGAAGACATGCTTAGAGCATGCGTCTTTGGAATACGGATCCAAGTGGGAAGACTGCCTACCTTACGCAGAATTCTCATACAACAATAGTTATCAAGCCAGCCTACAGATGGCCCCCTTTGAAGCCTTTGTACGGAAGGAAGTGCCGTACCCCCCTGAACTGGTCAGAAGTCGGAGAGAGTCAAGTTTTCGGCCCAGACGTTCTTCGTGAAGCCGAAGAGAAGGTTCACAAGATCCGTGAGTACCTCAAGACTGCGCAATCCAGACAGAAGAGCTACGCCGACAAGAGACGTCGGGAGATGACCTTTGAGATCGGAGATTTTGTCTATCTCAAAGTATCCCCCTTGAAAGGGATGCAAAGGTTTCAGCTGAAAGGAAAGCTTGCACCTCGCTACGTGGGACCTTTCCAAGTCCTCAGCCGCCGAGGTGAAGTATCTTATCAACTGGAGTTGCCTGAAGAAATGTCGGCTGTGCACGACGTTTTTCACATCTCACTTCTCCGGAAATGTCTTGAAGTCCCTGAGAAGACCGAAGTGTTCAAGAACATCGATCACCGATCGGTGGATATCAACAAGGATCTGACTTACCGCGAAGTGCCGATTCGCATCCTCGAAGAAGCATACAGAACCACCCGCACCCGAAGCATCAAGTTTCTAAAGATCCAATGGAGCAATCATACCAAGGATGAAGCCACCTGGGAACGCGAAGACTTCATGAAGAAGGAGTACCCAGATCTCTTTAGTACCTAACTTTCTTTTTGATCTCGGGACGAGATCTTTTGTAAGGGGGAAGGGTTTGTAACACCCCAAATTTCAATGAAAAAGAAAGTTAGAGAATTCCAGAAAAACAAATTTTCAAACCAACAAAAACTTTTCTTTTGCATATAGTACCATGCCTAGGACTTGTGCATTTGAGTGATATGCCATGATGATTGTTATTACTTGTAATTGTTATGCTCTAAAACCCTAGAGTGATCATGTGAAGATCACCAACCAAATAAATCAAAGTGGAAGAAATTCCCATAATTGAAAAACCCTAAAAACCCTCACATATGCCCTATGGCATTTTTATAAATTTTGACCCTAGACCTATTTGGTCTTCACCAGTAGTTGAATAATGTTGTGAAACACTTATTACAACTTTTGGAATCAAGGGTTCACCATTCAAATGAATTTCCAACACTTTTCCCACTCACATGTGATGATGACCAAATCTGCCAATTTCAGTCTGATCACCACTTTGAGCCCCTGCAATTCAATTTTCTCAAACCAATTCTTGCTAACTCTTTGCACCATTTCAAAGTCAACATCAAGGTGAACAACTTTGATGAAGACCACCCTGCCAAATTCATCTTTGATCACTAGCTATGCTCACCCAAAGTGGCAACTTTATAATGAGTTCAACAATCTTCACTTAGCCATTTTGGGCCATTTTTGAAATCCAATTTTTCCACCACCACCTCAACTCATCTCTGGTCAAATACAACTTATCTCAACACTCACATTTCACAAACATTCACCTTTTGAATTATTTCCAATTTGGATAATTTTGTATTTTCCAAAATTGAACACTATTTAGACACTATTTGCTATAGTGATCTACACCTCTAATCTACATCAAACCTAGCCCATTTGGTCCCCTGGTTCCCTCTAACCATCAATAACACATAGTGGAGCTAAGGAGGAGGGGATAGCTTGCATGGCATGGCCATGCCGGCCATGGCATCACCATGCCGCACCCCCTCTCTTCCCCTTGCTTCCCAACCCTGGCCACCATGCCCTTGCCCTCCACCTCACTCTACTGGATCACCTAGCACCGGCCACGGTCGAGGAGGAGCTCGACACTGGCCAGACCAGCGCGCGCCCATGGCGGCCAGCATGCCGTGGACGTCGCACGAGAGCGCGCCACGGGCACCCACTGGCCACGCGCCGCGCCACCATCTCGCGTCCGCCTGGCCCCGCTGACTAGCCGTTGAGCATCACCACGCCACCACGACACCGCCAGACATGGCCACGACAAGACCCTGGACCGCCGCCGCCGTAGACGGGGAAGAAGATCCCGCCACCGCCGCGGCCGTCGTGGAAACAACGCGACCCAACCAAGCCTCCCCGACCAAGCTGTCGCTGCCATTAGACTCGCCAGGAACCGCAGAACAGCGCCACGCCCTCGCCTAGCTCACTAGCTCGCCGGAGACGCCGCGAGCATGTCGATCACCACCCTGCCCCGCACCCCTTGCTCAATCCTATAAATAGAGCGTTCCCTGGACCAAACCAAGCACACCAGCTCACTCCCCACCTCTCACTGCTTCGCCACCACCACTCCACCCACTCGATCGTCGCCGGAGCTGCTCCAATTTGAAGATCGGAGCCGCCCGTGCACCCGGAGGTTGCCGCCGTCGATTGGAGCCGATCCAGAGACGCCGCCGGTGCCGGGAGCTTCGCCGTCGTCCACATCGACATCACGCACACTGCCAGCCACCGCGGGAGCCCTGGTTAGCTCTCCCACCCCTACCCGAGCCGCCGGCGAACCTCCCTCTCGCCGGCGAGACGATGCACCTCAGCCGTTAGATCCCCTCTAATCCTACGCTCCACGTCGCCCCGTACCGCTTCGGGCGTTTAAACGCCGCTGACATGCGGGACCCCTGTCAGGCAGCCCACGCGGGCACAGACGCGTGGTGGGCTGGCCTTGGGCCTGTTTAAACCATTTCAGCCCGTTAGCTTTTCCCGCCGGCCTGTTTAATTCAAATTCGTTTTAAACATTTTCCAAACATTTTCAATACTGCCCAAACTTTGAAATTAAATAGTTTCCAATTGGCTAAACCAAATTTAGTGAATTTGATATTGTTGGAAAGCCACTGAAATTCTCTATCCAATGCCACTGGCCTCAGGGTCAAATTCTTTGTAGAATTAATGTGACAAAAATAACAAGCCAGGGACTTTTCCCTATTCAAATAATTCTTAAAAATCAACCAAAATAGATATTAAGTTAATTCCAACTCTAATAGCTCACTTTTGACTTACACTAATTGTTTATGCAATAAAATGGTGTGGTCACTTTGCATGATCATGCCATGGTTTAATGAATGGATATGTTGACTAGTTTAACTAGTTGATATTATCCAAAACTATTAGATTTAAATTGTGTGAAGTCTTACACTTCATTTAAACTTGTCTCACATGAATTCATGGGATGTTTGGACCCCTGGTTCCAAACTCTCTTATATGAATTACTTGAGTTTTAAATCAAAGGTAGAGTTATTTAAATGGTATGAGGTGATCCACCTCATTTAAATCATTCTCCCAAATGATGATGATGATGAACATTTGATCTAGGTCAAGATGAGTTCATCCATGATTGTTGGAGAAATTAAATCTTAAGAAGATTTCAATGAGAGGAAATTATTTCTCAAGAACCCTATGGAAACTATCATTTACATATAGAATACAAATCCTATTTAAATCCCACAACCCATGCACCCTAGTTTATTTATGTGTGTGCATAGAGTAGTTTGTGTGTTTATTTGTGATGTGTGGAATAGCCATTGAATTAGTGAGTAATTATACTCGTATTCAAATTTAGACGGTAGCACCGGAGAGTACGCCGAAGAAGAAGGTTGCTACCAGGAGGAGGAAGAGGAACAGTTTGAGAACTACCAAGGCAAGCTAAATTACTATGCAAGCTTTTATTCTTGCCAAGTGCAAAGCCCCTTGGGGCAAGGCACCATGTCTTACCTTTTCTTATGTGAACCCATCCCAAGTTTTTACTTGTTTTCCAAATGATTTTCCTTTTATAGTTAACTTTGGTCAAAATACAAGTGGTTTTTAGAGTAGGGAGTTAGCCTTTCCAAGCAAAGCAAGGTAGCACCTCTCATGAATTAGAGCTAGTGCTAAGGAACTAACCTTAACTACTCTAGATGGGAACTTTGTGATTTTGAAAGGATTTTTAAACCTTGGAATGAAGATGCATTCCATTGAATGAGTTTTGAAGGTGAATATGACCAAGAGAAGATGGTGATTTTTGATAAAACATGATGTGGGTTTGAATGCGATACCTTTCCAATTCTCAAGTACCCCCACAATACTGATTATGGGTAGGGCTTAGCGGAAGTTTATGCGTCTTAGTATGGGTTCCCTCTAAACAAGCGTCATCGGGGTTATGCCGAAAGCTGCCTCTACCACAAAAGAAACGATACGATATGATGCGAAAGGAGGTGAATGTCCGGCCCAAGCCCTGTGCAGTTCCCAGGTTGACAGTTGGTCTTCACTGGGAGGCCAAGCTCATGGGGAGAGGTGCTCATACTAGGATTCGTAAGTGAAAGGTTATGGTTGATGATCCGCGTACTGTGTTACGATTATTCGGGGAAATCCCGACGGATGAAATCAAATGTTGTGGCACAAGTGTGCAACCTCTGCAGAGTGTAAACCTATTCGAATAGCCGCGTCCACGGTTACGGACGGTTGGAAAGGCCATACAGTTTCCGATGTCATATCTTTGAAAATGATGTTGAAAGGTGATGGTGAATTGACTTGTGGTGAATTGAATTGAAATCACCACTTGAATGGTGGGAATGACACTAATGTTCCCCCCTTGGGTTAGCTAGCACTTGAATAAGTTTTTCTCAAAACTTTGTGAACCAAAACTAGCTTTATGCAAATAAAACTAGAGCTTAGCAAACCCTACTAGAATGTCTAGCACTTTTTCTTGAATTAGTTTGCGAGTACTCAACGTACTCACGGCTTTGTCCCTGGCTATTCAAATGGCCAGAGTATGAAGATGAACAAGGAGATGACCAACAGGACGCCTACGACAACTAAGCGCCTTCCGACGTCAAGCGTTGGCCTGTGGACTAGAGAGTCCGTGTATCTTACGCTTCCGCTATGTTGAACTATGAACTTGTGTTTGTTCGTTGATCAATAGATCAACTATTCGTGTAATATGGATCATGTGATTCCAATTTGTAAGACTTATGGGTTGTAATGAATGATGACTGTGATACTTAACTATTATGCCTCGCAACAACAATATTCCTGGGATTGCGATGTATGACATAATAGGCACTCGGACTTAAAAATCCGGGTGTTGACACTTCCTCCACCCCGACAACCCCCTGCGCTGCCGCTGCGGGCTCTGGCCCGTCGTTACCGGCACCGTTGACGGCATCAACCAGTCCGCAAGACTTTGGCATATGGGAAAACGATCTGCTTCACTTAAACATATGAAACTGTCCACTGTTTTATGGAACAATCTATTCAGTCATATTAGTGCTCCGTCTTCGTTTACCTTTTTTCAGGGAAGAACTCCATGTTCCTTGATGCTGAGACCAAGAAACAACATCAGAAAATGAACAGAAGAGGTATTGTATAGTGAATACATTTTTTTGGTAAGATCTTACAACTTGTGGGAATACTTTGTTTATACCAAATCGACATTGTGGTTCCTGCAGGTTAATGCTCCGTGTAGTATATAAGCGATGCATCATAGATTCATTAAGCTCCTCATTGCAGAATCATGCATGTTCGACTATAGATACTAAATATTGTTTGGATTTAGCTATTGGTTAATCTATGTCGCGTGAAGTATGGCGCATACAATCATTACCTACTGAACTTCTGCTGTAGCAAACTTGGGTTGGTTATTATTAAGTATGTTCAGCACTGTTTGCTTAGTAATGTAAAATTTTCAAAATTCCGTGTATAAGGTGGAGCTCTCATTCACCTCCCCATTTGACTACTACTGAAAAAATAATAGAGCTTATTTCAAACATGGCATATTTGATGGGGTTTTAAACATGATTAATCCCAGCGAGTTTGTGCTCTTGCATTTCTTCATTTTGTATAGTCTTGTTGCTCCAGGAATTAAGCTTTGGTTGTATCCAATAGCTTGGTTGGAGCTTCATCATCTTGGCTCGTTTCTTGACATCTTGTTTGGTGCTTATTAAACTGTACTTATGTTTGCATTCTCGTATGCAGAAGAGCAGCCTGACAAATATTGGAAGGCACGAAGTCTGTCGATCGGGTAGGCACCGACACAAAGCTTACTGCTCCGCTGAGAGCTGTGGCAAAGCCGAGTAAAGGTATGCATAGGGAAGGAGGGAAAAGGGATGTACCTCGATGTATCCCCCAAGGAGGAAAGCGGCGTCCGAAATGTCGCCAACGCTGGGCCGCCACCGCCGGCCAGGGATTTCTCTCGGACAGAGCCCCAGCCCCACCACCCCGAGAGGGCTCCCGATCTGGAGGAATCGAAGCCAAGGGGATGGGCACGGTGTGGAGTCGTCGTCTTCAGATCTGGCGGGGGTCAACGGGGTGACCCCGCACAACAACCACCGTCCACCGTACCCTCTCCGCCCGCACGACCAAGGATGGCGGTCAACATCATCGGCAAACATCTACCACCGCCAGGACCAATGCCGCCCGCTCGGCCATCCAGGGCCACCGCCCTGGCTTCCGTGGTCCCCCACATGGTTGCGACGCGCGGCATCTCGCCTGCGGCCACCCAAGCGCTGGCGAGGCCAGACGGAGTGTGAGAGAGAGGAGGACCGCCATGCTGCCAGATGCAGGGACCATCCCCTCGCGCAGCAGCAGCCTGCCTCCATTTCGCCACACCTGGGGATCCACGAGCAGATCCCCGCCGACCCCATCACCAGCGATGCACGGCTTCGCTGGGAGCAGCCTCCGGGACGGCGAGGAGAGAGAGAGGGAGTCTGGGGGAGGTGGTGGCGGGGGTTAGGGTTGTCGCTCCCTCGATCGCCCAAAGGAGGCGACGTGAGGGGGTACCTGTCCCAGGCTGTGCAATGTCCTTTCAATGAGCTCTGATCACTTGAAGTAACCTCCATTTTCTTCCTAGATGCATATGAGGTAATTCAACCACTGCCACTTCTTTCCGTTTTTTTTGCTTTAATCTCTTATCATCTGTTTTCCTATATGGCCACGTCGTACCAGACAATTCCTCTATGGCAGGAAAGGTGGCATTGACCAGCGGAGCATGCTGGGTAAGTGGTGGCTGACTATCAAGAGTCATGGCCAATCAATATCGAACAATGTGAGGAAGCACTTGAAAGCAGGGGCCTACATGAAACGTCTTTGGCCACCAGGGTGAGGGCGTGAGGCTGGTGGATAGTTGGGCGACAAGAACGTAGCAAGCTAGGAGGACTTTCGCTAAGCAGAATTTTCGTAAATAAACTCAAGTAACTTTATCTCTATGATTCAACAATGATGCAGACCTTTAGAACTAAAGCTATAGCTAGATTTCAATTTTTTTTAAAATAGTTTAGCAGTCTGCCATTTTCCAACTAATGTTGTGGAGAGTAGCAAATGCATGGGCTGATATAAATTTCATTCTCCCTTTAACTATATACTTTCTTTTAGGTACAATTAGTGTCATAGAATAAATTGTTCCTCCTCATGGAAGTTATTTCACTACAAGAAGTTGTTTTGTATTTCTCTTTATTTATTGATTTATTTTGATTTTGTTCTCAATGCCATTAGTGGTTCAATTTGAAGCATGCTACTTCATGTGAGGAGACATGGGGATATTTTAGTATATAAACTTACTAGAGGCTTAAAGTTTTTTGTTGTTGTATAACATAATTTGATATTTTTCGTCTCTTCTTGACCATTAAGCTCATTATTTTAGAATTTTGTTTCAGATATTTCTCAAGCTAATCTTGCAATCTTGGGAAGGGACATCCCGACAACAACTCGACAATGGCGAAATGTGGAAGGAGATAATATCTCATGTAGGATAGATTTGTTCGATCGACACCAGGCCAAATAAAGATACTCTAACTTCCCTTATGAAGCTCCTGAAACGTCTTTATCATCATCGGCCTCAGAGCTAGGCACGAGATTTCCACGCTATATTTTCATGGCTGTAGAGAAAGATGTACAAAATTATGGTGCAGAAAATATCAGTTCGTTCATGGTTAGAAAAACCCATAAAAATGACAAGAATCTAGCCAAACAGTTGCATGCCATTAATGTTAGAATAAGAAGCCTACATTTTCAATCGTAAGGGCGTGATAAAATTCCCTGTGCCATTTTGTTCAGCTTTATCATTACCGTATCTAGAAGCTGTGTTTCCTTCAAAGAAGTCTCTACAAGTTGAAGACATTCAGGTTTGTTAATTTGGACCTGACGATTTGTATAATGTTTTGAAATTTTCGCCGCCTAGGCAATTGGTTCCTATCGCAGGCTAAAATGGTTCGATGTGTCTCTTCATATGAGGATAAGGACACGAGTTATTCTTGGACCGGTGCATTTATATATACAAATGTGTTTTTGTTGATCCGTGGCACAGTATTATAGTATTGTTATATTCATATTTTTTGCATGCATTTTATGTAATATTTGTGATAACAAAAGAAACTTAAAAGGCCGTGGCAACGCACGGGCATTCAACTAGTACCTAATAATAAAGGAGGTAAAGTTTCTGCCAAAATTTTCGGCCAACTTTTATTTGGACTATTTTGTCCTCCCACCAATTTACATATAACGCACCCGTGCCACCGCGTGAGGAAAAACGATTCAGAAAAAGTGTATCGATCGATTGAATCGTCCGTGTTGTGCGGTGCGATGGCTCGCTTCATTTGACGTGGGCCAGCCGAATGGCCCAATTCACCAGCGAAGGGAATCGGCATTGGTTTATCGTAGCATTACTTTTATAAGATATTCTTGTTGTTAGTCTCACCTCGGTTTCTCATAGGAACTTTCACCTGTTCATATACCACAAAAATTAGATGTATTATCAGCAAGGTGTCTTCAAAAGCACAAGCAGCAGATTGGCTAATTAACTGTTGCACGTATGGACGGATATGGATAGGCAGCCAAGGTTAAACCTTGGGGAAGGACCAGAGGAGGCAGCGGAGAACACTGGCTATGGAAGGAAGGTACACACAGCAGAAAGGAGAATCCTGGAGAACGTCCCCGTGCTGGACTTCGGGCAGAGAAACAGCTCATATCTTATTGGAGAAGTGGCGGATCTCGCAAACAAAGATGGGTAACCGCCACCATGGTAGCACCGCTGCCACACAAAAGTAGCATCCCCGTTGTCCCCCCGCCGCGATGGGGAGCTCCGCGCGCAGGAGAGGCAGAGCTCGACCGGCGGAGCTCAACATGGGCGCGGACAAGGGCGCGGATCCCCCAAAACGCGCCGGATCGAGCGTTTGGGGACGTGTTTTTGTAAGGGTACATTGCCCCTATGTGTGGTTTTGGTAATTAATGACAACCCCTATGGACTAATGTTTTCATTGAGTTTATATGAAGGAATATTCCATAGGTTCTACTTGTTCTCCATGTGTTGGATTCAAGTATGGATGCCATGAAAATAAAGATATACCTTGTGTATTGGCATCAAGATCATCGATTTGAAGATACATATGTGATATGATCAAGAAGAAGAAATGAAGATGGTGTTCTTATGTGGAACCCAATATTAGCCATGCTCTATCTCAAGTGAGTATGAGAAGATACAAGGTTGAGTTGGGCAAGTTCAAGATGAGCATCTTGAGTGGATCACATGCTTGAAGCTTGCCGTCCATTTGGTGATAGTGGACATGTGAAGATGTGCATCAATGAAGCTTTCCCATCATAGTGTATGGGGGAGCATTTGTGAGTATACACGAAGCGACAATGATCAAGTGATGGGATGCGCAAGGCAAAGGTATGACCTTGATAGGCTTTCCTTTTACCGGTCTCGAGGTGGTTGATGGGAGACCGGATTATAGGATAGATAGCCGCACTATCAAGAGGGGCTTTCGGTTGGTTAACTTGATCACATCGTCTTAGGGAGCTCAATCCTTGCATGCATCGCATATTCTTATTGCTTCTTGGTATTTCTCGGTGTGAGGTTCTTGAGCTTGTTGCTAGCTTTACAACAAGCCCAAGTTCATCGAAAACGGAGTTCACATGCATCTTCTATTGCGTTTTCGAGGTTGGGTGATTTTACCGGTTATTCATGATATAAGGTTTTACCTTTTATATTCATGATAAAATCCCCTCCTACAGATTCTTGGGTTTTCACTTTCTATAAGATAGCATTTGTTGTTATCTTCCAAACAAAATTGGTTTCATGCGATTCGGAGTTCGGGAGCAATAGTTATTAAAGAAAAGGGAAAAAGGAAAAAGAATAAAAAGAAAAAGAAAAAAAAAGGGGGAGGGGCAGCCGGTCGGCCGGCCGGCCAGCGGCGCACGCGCCGGCCCACCGGTCGTTGACCGGCCGAGGCGCCATTGCCATCCGGGCGATTTCCGGTGGGCCTGGCGGGATACTCCGGCCCGGGCGCCGGTTTCCTACCGGGCCGCCGGTGGAGGCCCCGGCCGGACGGCCTCTGCGCCGGTGGGCTTCAAGCCCCAGCGCGGCCCACCTGCCCCGCGCTCCTCACTCTTATCCGCCGCCCAGCGCGGCTCTACGATCCGGTTCTTTGGGCCGGTCGGACAGGCCGCCGACCGGGCTCCTCGGTGCCCGGGCCGGTCAGGTGGCACAACAACCGGCTGGGCTGTTTTTTAGCTCGTTTTTTATCAGTTTTTCACCTGGTTTTTTCCCCAACAGCTCTATTTCTCCCTTTGCTATAAATAGGCTTCTTCCACCTTGAGCCAAACTAGTTCTTCCCATTCTCTCACCTCCATTGTTGCTATTTGAAGAACTTGCTCTCCCCCTTGATTCCTCCAACCATTCTTGCTCATATTTGAGGATTTGAGAGAGGAGATCTAGATCTACACTTCCACCAAACCATTTCTTCTCTAAGTGAGGGAATCTCTTGGGATCTAGATCTTGGAGTCTTTGGTTGACTTTCCCCCTTGTTCTTCCTCTCCAATCTCATCCTAGCATTCGTTGCTTTGGTGGGATTTGAGTGTGAAGGACTTGAACACCTCCGGTGTTCTTGCTTTGCATCATTGCATTGTGTTGAGCTCTCCACCACGATTAGTTCGAGTGAGATACCGTGAGCTTGTTACTCTTGGAGGGAAACCTCCTAGTTGGCTTGGCGGTTGGTGCTCCGGTGATCTCTTCAAGAAGATTGTGAAGAGGCCCGGGCTTCTCCTTCGTGGAGCTTGTGAAGTGGTTGTGGAGCTTGCCATCTCCGGAGCGGAGGAAAAGCTAACCATAAGGAAAGGGCCATTATCCTTCGTGGGTGTGGTTCGGAGAATAGGGTGAGCCTTCGTGGCGTGGGGAATCCTTCGTGGGACCTCCACCCCTCCAAACGTGACGTACCTTGTTGCAAAGCAAGGGAACACGGGAATACATCCTCGTCTCCGCGTGCCTCGGTTATTTCTATACCCGAGCTCTCTTTCCTTGTGATAGCCATCGTGCTTGAAGTTCATATATCTTGCTATCACTTGTGCTACATATATCTTGTGCCTATCTTGCTTAGCTCTAGTTGCTATTGTTACACTTAGTTGAGCTTAGCATACTTAGGGTTTGTGCTTGTAAATTAAACGTTAGTTTAATTCCGCATTCTTACAAGACAAATCCGCAAGAGTTTTTAATTGCCTATTCACCCCCCCCCCCCCTCTAGGCGACATCTCGATCTTTCAATTGGTATCAGAGCAAGGTCTCTCCTTGTTTTAGGCTTCACCGCCTTGAGAGTAAAGATGTCGGCTAGTATAGTGCACAATGACACAATTGTCTTTAATGGCACAAATTATCTTTTGTGGCGAAATTGCTTGCTTTGTAATCTTCGGACCTTGTGTCCAAATATAGAGCAATTTCTAGATGTTGGTTTTTCTCCTCCGATGGATTCTCATAATCTATCTTTAGAGGATGAGAAAAACTTACATCTTGAAGCTCAAGTATCTAATGAGCTTTTATTCTCCTTGAGACCCGATTTTCGTAGGTTCTTGATATATATAAAGCGAAAGTCATCTCATGAGATGTGGATCAAGCTTAAGGAAATGTTTGGTGGATCCACTTCTCATTTGGTCGGTGGTGACTCCGAGGAGCTCTCTTCCCCTTCACATCATGAAGAGTTCCAAGTTGCTTCCACCTCCGGCCGTGATGAGTCATCATCTTCTTCCACTTCACCAACGTGTTGCAAGACACAAGGTAATGATATGGTGAGTGGTGAGGGAAATTGCAATGTTGATATTGTGCTCAATAGTGATGACTCTTCATCTCTATCTCATTGCAATGTTTCCTCTTTGGACTTAAACACATCTTGCATTGAAAATAATCTACATGCTTGTGTTGATAGTCCTTGCATATCATGTGTAAATTGCTTACATAGATCTCATGAGGATATGCTTGCCTTGTCTTGCTCCCATAATCAAAATGTTTCTATTTCCTCTAGTTGCTTGTTGACTAACATTGTAGAGGAAACCGAACATTCTATGGATCAAGACATGATTTCAAATGAGGATTCAAGAATATCTTCATCTTCATCCTCCGGTATGCACATGTGCCTTATGGCAAATGGACCAAAGGTATCTCCTACTTTGACTCCTAACACATCCTCTAATGATGAGAGTGATGATGATGATAATGATGAAGAACATAATATCTTGGTGCATGATATGGCAATGGTATATGCTTCTCTTCGTGGTAATAAAGAAGCTCGTGCTTATCTCGAACACTCTATGGATACCTTGAATAAATATAGGGAAACCATAGTGGAGTTGGAGTCCCATGTTGAAAATGGGGAAATGAGATTCACTCTCCTCAAGCATGAGCTAAAAGATGAGAAGCATGCTAATTTCATGCTTACACAAAAAATTGAATCATATATGCATGAAAATGAGAAAACTATTGTTGATGCTTGTGCTACTAACTCTAATTCTTGTGAAGCATCGACCTTAAAGGAGAATGTTGAGCTAAGGGCTCAACTTGAGTTGCTAACTAGCAATTATAGGGAATTGGAAGAAAGTCATAAAAAGCTCTCAAGCTCTCATGATGATCTTCTAATTTCCTATGATGGGCTAAAGTTAGCTCATGAGGCAAGTATCACTAAGGTAACATCTTGTGAGCCTCATATGGATGTTAGCACAATCTCTACTACAAATGTTATATTGCCATGTGCTAGTCCTTGTAATCCATCTAGTCAAACTAGTGATACACCTTGTGTTGGATTACTCACTTTGCCTTGTTGCTCTAACAATGAAGCTTCTACTTCCTCTAGTACTTGTATTTCTACTAACCATGTAGAGGAAATCAAAGAGCTCGAGGCCCAAGTCCTTTCTTTAAAGAAAGACTTGGAAAAGCGTCATGAAGGGAAATCCGCACTTGACAAGATGCTAAGTGTGCAACAATCCCCCAATGACAAGAGTGGACTTGGATTCAACTCCAATAACAAGAACAAGTCCAAGAGCAAGAGCAACAAGAAGAAGGGCCAAGACAAAGTCAAGGATCCGGCCAAGTTGGTTTGTTTCAAGTGCAAGGTTGAAGGGCATCATGTTAGATCATGCCCATTGAAGAAGAAGAAGAAGCACTTGAGTGAGAAACAACAAGGGAAACGGCCACAAGGTAAAGGTCAAGCTCATGCTCGACCTCAAGTTGAAGATAGGCCACTTCCCAAGAAGAATCAAGATATTGTTCCCCAAGAGAAGAAATCAATAAAGAAGAGAAAGGGGAACACTTGCTACTTATGGCGTGAGAAGGGGCACTTTGCTTCTTCTTGCTTAGGTGGTACCTTATCTAACCCTATAGTTGTTGATAATGATTATTCTCTAGGGAAGGATAAGGATGGCAATGTGTTTGCCAAGTTGGTTGGAACTCAAAGTGGTTTCAAGAAAAGAACCATTTGGGTTGCCAAGCCTATTGTGACTAATCTCTTAGGACCCAACTTGGTTGGGGACCAACAATCTCAAACTTGATCAATAGGTGCATATGGAGGTCATTGGAGATTTGGCTACTTCATGAAGAATTAAGGGATCTTCATATATTAAACTTTGACCAAGCCAAGTCATATGGATCATCATCTATATCTTATATCCAATGTTCCTCCTTGCGGTAACTTATACTTCAACTCTTCATGTGTATTGTAAGTTACTTGCCCCCTTTTGCATGTTTGGTTTTGTACCAAATGTGTGTATGTATGTGTTGTGTCTTATTTGCTTATCTTGTGTGTTCAAGTATGTTTGTTTGACTCACCATATACTTGTGTATTGTTTTGAGCCTAATGCATCTTGATGATATCTTATTTGGCTCTCTTGAAGTGATTAATGGAACATCCCATTTTGGGAGAGTGATATGCTTTGTGCATCTCTCTTTCTTTAAAATGTGTGTACATGGGTATCACCACTTAGTATTGATATTGCAAGATTATCTAGTCACTATGTGGTGTTCCATACTCATGAGAAATTCAAATTCTAAATATTCATTAATCATCTCTAGTTGAATTTTAGTTGCCTCTTATTTAGAAGAAATGTTTTATCACATTATGGGGGAGTAATATGTTTTGTACATATCACAAGCCTAGAAAACGTGAACATATGAGGTTATGCCACTTAGAGTTGATGCTCTTAATTATCTTGTTCCTAGGTGGCATGTTTGCTCAAACAAGCTCCATTCCTAATAAAAATATTTTGTTACTCACCTTGTGGGCTTTTGTTTGAATATGAAATTCTTGGTGCGGTTTTTCCTCAAATACATATCTCTATATCTTATTTGGGACACCGTTTGCTTCAAGTTATTCTAATCATTGCCGTGCGTGATTGTGTGACTAGTTGAAGCTATCAAGAATCTTCATCCGTGCATAGTGCTCAATTCTATATACTTATCCTATGCCTTTTATTGTGAAGTTGATCCTTTCTAACATTGTCAATACTCCACCGGAAATTATTTCCAATATACTCATTGTCTTTGACAATTGATAACCTTGTATGTGGTTGAATTTTTGGATCATCTTCACCTTGGATTGTTTCTTATTGCCTTATTTTTACTTCCAACAAATCTTTGTTGCTCCCATGTGTCTTCCTTGTCCCTTTGAAAAATGTTTTGATAAATTCTCTTGATTCATATCAAGTGTTTGTTTTGGAAGACAAACCTTTTCCTTACGGTACATTGTGCCATTGTGAAAAGTGTATAGGGTTTGATCTATTTTGTTTGAACCTTGCTCTTTTGGGGAGTTTTGCTATCTCATTCCTTCTTCTATGCTTTATATGTTGAATGAGATAAGATCTTTGAGCGTGTTTGCTTTATTTCATCATTTATGCTCAATGGTCTCTTCTTAGTTCATTTGTTGAACTTTGTTGAACAAATCTTTTGTGATTTGCTTCTTAGATATATTTTGGACAACAAATTTGTTTTGTGACACCTCTATGCCTTATTTAATTTCTTTGGTGTTTTGTCCAAAGTATATCTTTCTTGGATCTTTAAAAGTTTTGGTGCATGCTTATATGTAATTTGTTTATACTTGTAGCATGCTTGCTTTCTTTCGATCCATTATGTAGGATATACTCCATCAAATCCTAATGGCTAAGATGTGCATGAAATTCAAACTTCATCTAAATATGCACATGTTTATATGGAGTGTGTCCTATATATTGTGGTTTGTCTAACCATGTTGGACCCAATAAGTTTGGGGGCCAAGATGTACTTGAATGATGTTTTAGGTACGTTGGAGATGCAATGGAGGCTTGTCTCATCTATAAGGAAGGTGTTATCACCATATGAGAATTGGAGTCAAGCTAGGATGATCGATGAACTCTTATCTACTACATCAAGCCATTACTATCTCGGTAACAAGTATCTTATTCATGCATACTCATATATCATCCAACCTCTTGTAGGTTGCATCTTGGCATGAAATTCCTTATTTCGAAAATATTGAGGTTCTTGAAAAATCCTTTTAAAGAAAACTTCTTATTGTACACTTGAGTAATTTGAGAAGATGCATATGATAGGTTATATATATATATATATTATATTTTATGATTCACCTATCACGAATATGCCCTCTAGCAATTTATTGCATATCAATTCCTCAAAGAGCTCTTGTGTGCAATATTGATGAATTTGTGAAATAAATCCATTTTTGTGATACTTGTTGCCTTTCTCAAAACACTCCAACTAGCTCTACTTCCCTTATTGTTAGCTGTAATGTTTTTTTTTGTTTAACTTGGTCGAAGTTCATTCATATACCATAAGTGAAAATTGGAGCCATAGGCTATATATGCTTCTTAAGCAAACATCCTTTGGTATATTTTATGACTTCATCTTGGATATCTTGTCTTATCTATTTTGTTAACCTCTTGTGTGTGCATGTTTCTTTATGGATCACTTTGTCCACTTTAGAAACTCATATACATAAGAGCGTTAATCCATCATCTTGATATCCTTGCTCTTTGCCGACCATCTTTTACCCCTTTTGTTTTTAGTGGGTTGGTAAAGAAGATTTATGAGTGCTTGGTTTATTTGTTTTTCTTCATGCACTCATATCTCGTAATTATTGGACTAAAGTTGTTCTTGATAAGCATACTCTCTTTATCTTAGTTGTGTTCTAAATGATATATAGGGAGTGAGGATTCCATGTTTGTGCATATTGTATTCAAATGCAAACATTATAAATTGTGCACGAACCTTGGGGAGCTTTCTTATTTTTAGAAGCAATATATCTCTCTTATCATGATATCTTTATTTGTCCAAATTGGATCTTTGATTGCTTGCTTTATTTGTTGAAGCTCACTTCACCATGTTATCTTTATGCAATCTTTGATCCTCAATATAGTTTGACTTCCTTCAAGTATTCATCATTGGATATGTGCACTTGATTCCACTCAAATTATGAGAAGTGCACACTTTGGGGAGGAACTCACATTATATTGGCCTTCTAAATTTTTTTTTCACCCATTTTGACAATCGATGCCAATGGGGGAGAAGTTTAGAGGGTTTAAGGGAATGGTTTTATACTTAAGCTTGGTTTGTGCTTAAGTGTTTTGCCTCTCATGCATTCATTCCATATTTTATGTCTTGCATGGTTGTATATATATAGTGGAACTATCCCAAAGGTTAATCTTGACAATGTATGCAATGAATTCAAGTTCATCACACGTGCATACATTGTGGGGGAGTTTCTCTATATATATTGGTTCTACTCACATCCATTGCATTTGTTGAAGTTGTGTGAGTAGAGTCGGTTTTGATATGGACTAGTAGCTTTGTGTTACTTGACCATATCAAATACAACCTCTTGTATACAACTTATTCTCGGATAAGTTGCGTACTTGTCACTAAGATTCATTATATAAACCCTCTTATTGTGGTTGTCATCAATTACCAAAATGGGGGAGATTGTAAGGGTACATTGCCCCTATGTGTGGTTTTGGTAATTAATGACAACCCCTATGGACTAATGTTTTCATTGAGTTTATATGAAGGAATATTCCATAGGTTCTACTTGTTCTCCATGTGTTGGATTCAAGTATGGATGCCATGAAAATAAAGATATACCTTGTGTATTGGCATCAAGATCATCGATTTGAAGATACATATGTGATATGATCAAGAAGAAGAAATGAAGATGGTGTTCTTATGTGGAACCCAATATTAGCCATGCTCTATCTCAAGTGAGTATGAGAAGATACAAGGTTGAGTTGGGCAAGTTCAAGATGAGCATCTTGAGTGGATCACATGCTTGAAGCTTGCCGTCCATTTGGTGATAGTGGACATGTGAAGATGTGCATCAATGAAGCTTTCCCATCATAGTGTATGGGGGAGCATTTGTGAGTATACACGAAGCGACAATGATCAAGTGATGGGATGCGCAAGGCAAAGGTATGACCTTGATAGGCTTTCCTTTTACCGGTCTCGAGGTGGTTGATGGGAGACCGGATTATAGGATAGATAGCCGCACTATCAAGAGGGGCTTTCGGTTGGTTAACTTGATCACATCGTCTTAGGGAGCTCAATCCTTGCATGCATCGCATATTCTTATTGCTTCTTGGTATTTCTCGGTGTGAGGTTCTTGAGCTTGTTGCTAGCTTTACAACAAGCCCAAGTTCATCGAAAACGGAGTTCACATGCATCTTCTATTGCGTTTTCGAGGTTGGGTGATTTTACCGGTTATTCATGATATAAGGTTTTACCTTTTATATTCATGATAAAATCCCCTCCTACAGATTCTTGGGTTTTCACTTTCTATAAGATAGCATTTGTTGTTATCTTCCAAACAAAATTGGTTTCATGCGATTCGGAGTTCGGGAGCAATAGTTATTAAAGAAAAGGGAAAAAGGAAAAAGAATAAAAAGAAAAAGAAAAAAAAAGGGGGAGGGGCAGCCGGTCGGCCGGCCGGCCAGCCGGGCCACGCGCCGGCCCACCCGGTCATTGACCGGCCCGGGCGCCATTGCCATCCGGGCGATTTCCAGTGGGCCTGGCGGGATACTCCGGCCCAGGCGCCGGTTTCCTACCGGGCCGCCCGGTGGAGGCCCCGGCCGGACCGGCCTCTGCGCCGGCTGGGCTTCAAGCCCCAGCGCGGCCCACCTGCCCCGCGCTCCTCACTCTTATCCGCCGCCCAGCGCGGCCGCTGCCCAGTCCGGTTGCTGGGCCGGTCGGACCGGGCCGCCGACCGGGCTCCTCAGTGCCCAGGCCGGTCAGCCGGCCTGGCAACCGGCTGGGCTGTTTTTTAGCTCGTTTTTTATCAGTTTTTCACCTGGTTTTTTCCCCAACAGCTCTATTTCTCCCTTTGCTATAAATAGGCTTCTTCCACCTTGAGCCAAACTAGTTCTTCCCATTCTCTCACCTCCATTGTTGCTATTTGAAGAACTTGCTCTCCCCCTTGATTCCTCCAACCATTCTTGCTCATATTTGAGGATTTGAGAGAGGAGATCTAGATCTACACTTCCACCAAACCATTTCTTCTCTAAGTGAGGGAATCTCTTGGGATCTAGATCTTGGAGTCTTTGGTTGACTTTCCCCCTTGTTCTTCCTCTCCAATCTCATCCTAGCATTCGTTGCTTTGGTGGGATTTGAGTGTGAAGGACTTGAACACCTCCGGTGTTCTTGCTTTGCATCATTGCATAGTGTTGAGCTCTCCACCACGATTAGTTCGAGTGAGAGACCGTGAGCTTGTTACTCTTGGAGGGAAACCTCCTAGTTGGCTTGGCGGTTGGTGCTCCGGTGATCTCTTCAAGAAGATTGTGAAGAGGCCCGGGCTTCTCCTTCGTGGAGCTTGTGAAGTGGTTGTGGAGCTTGCCATCTCCGGAGCGGAGGAAAAGCTAACCATAAGGAAAGGGCCATTATCCTTCGTGGGTGTGGTTCGGAGAATAGGGTGAGCCTTCGTGGCGTGGGGAATCCTTCGTGGGACCTCCACCCCTCCAAACGTGACGTACCTTGTTGCAAAGCAAGGGAACACGGGAATACATCCTCGTCTCCGCGTGCCTCGGTTATTTCTATACCCGAGCTCTCTTTCCTTGTGATAGCCATCGTGCTTGAAGTTCATATATCTTGCTATCACTTGTGCTACATATATCTTGTGCCTATCTTGCTTAGCTCTAGTTGCTATTGTTACACTTAGTTGAGCTTAGCATACTTAGGGTTTGTGCTTGTAAATTAAACGTTAGTTTAATTCCGCATTCTTACAAGACAAATCCGCAAGAGTTTTTAATTGCCTATTCACCCCCCCCCCCCCCTCTAGGCGACATCTCGATCTTTCAGTTTTGTTCGTGCCGCTTTTGGGGGATGTCGCTCCCCAGCCGCGTCCCTCAAACGCCGCCCCCAAATGAATATTGGTGCACGAAAATAAAGGTTTTCATTCAATTTTGATTATATATTACAAAGTTTGAATGAAAACGGCTAGATTTCATCTAAACCTAGACTACTGACCGCCCGGCGGTGCGTTTGACGGCCCCGCCCCATCGTCGCCCCCCTACGCCGCAGCTCCTCCTGCGCGCGCCTCCTCTCCTTGCGTTCGGCGGTGGCCAGATGGTGCCGCTCCCGCCACGCGTCCTCCTTCGCCCTCTCCTGCTGGGCCGCCTGGAGGGAGAGCTCGACGGCGCGACGAATCTGCGCCTCTTCGCGGGCACGGGCGTCGTCCTGGAGCTTCTTCTCCGACTCAAATGACTGGACGAGCGCGCGTTGCTGATCGGCCGTCTCGTCCGGGTGCGGCCCGTCGTCGTCGGACCACTCGAACTCGTCGTCGTCGTCCTCCACCTCGGTCTCCTCCGCCTCGGCCTCCTCCACATCGGTTGGCGCCTCCTCCTCCACATCTGTTGGCGCCTCCATCATCGCCGCCGCCAACACGGCGTCCTCCGCCGCCAACTGGTCCGCCCGCCTCCCCCATAACGCCCTCTGCGCCGCCTCCCGCTGATGACGCTCCTCCACCGCCAGCTGATGCTGGCGCTCGATCGACTCCCGCCGCCGGCGCTCTATCGACTCCCGCCGTTCACGGTACAGCGCCTCCCGCTCACCGCGCTGGCGCTGGCGCTCGTCAGCCCACCGCTGCTCCATCTCCGCCCGGTATCGGCACCGTCGCGCCTCCTGTCTCGTCGAGGCGTCAGACGTCGCAACGGTGGCGTCCTGCTGCTCCTGCCACGCTGCTGCCGCCGCGGCCTCGCCAGCAGCGGGGCCATGGGCGCAGAACGCCGCCAGATCCGCCGCCTGCGCCGCCTCCCGCTGCTGGCGGGCCTGCTGCTGCATTGCCTCCCGCCGCTGCTGACGGTGTGCACGCCATCGCTCTTCCCGGGCCGCTGCTGAGGGGTCGGTGTCGACCTGCGTTTCCGGGACTGCAAGTGGAGGGGACGGCGGTGGAGGGAAGTGGCCAGCGCCGGGGCGGTTCGCCATTGCTACTGGTGGTGGAGGAGACGGCGGTGGAGCGACGAGGGCTGTGTTTGTTGCCGGCGGGGTGTGGTGGCTACCATTGAGCCGGGAGACCTTTTATAGACGCCGGCGTCGGGAAGAAAGCGCGGGAACAAGCAAGAAGAGGCGGGAAGAAAGCGCGGGAACGGGCGGTGGCGTGCGCACGCCGGCGACGCGTCTCGTCGGCGCAGCACCGACGAGACGTCTCGCCTGCCCCTCCGTCGCCATTAAGGCAAAGATGCCGCCGTGTGTCACTGCGCGCGAATAACTTCCGTCGCGAGGTAGGCGACGGTTAGGTTAAAATTAACTGTGCCGCTGATGGGTCGGCCCCGCCACTCCCCGCCTCGCTTTTCGTTGTGTCCGACGTGCCCGGTGCGTCCCCTGTGGGACGGGGACGGGCTCGGGGTGCCGGACACCGTATGGGGGCACGCCGGACAAAAATGGGCTTTGGGGACGCGGCTGGAACGCATTTTCTGTCCGGCGCGCCCCAAATCTCTTTGGGGACGCTTTGGGGGACGCGACTGGAGATGCTCTAAGGAACGGATAAATTCTGCCGTTCAGTCTAACGGGACCCACCCATGTGTGTGCGCACAAAGGCCAGGACATTGCGTACGTGGCATGGGCGGACGATGGACTCGATTTGTTCCCCCGGGGGGATCATTAGCGAGTAGAAAATCGTGCAGGAGAGGAGAAAAAAAGAAAACGATGTCGGTCCAAACGATAGCTTCAGCTTGTGCGCTGGATAGAAAATATATCATTCTTCGTTCCCTAAGTGGCACGTACTACCAAATTTATTAAACTTAAGTCAAAATTAAGCTATGTATATGTTAATAGTATACGGTGATCTGTTGATTGAATTGTACGATCTGCCCCGTGATCTGCTGTGATTAATAGTACTGGGTTTTGCATATACTCTCTTCATTCAGAATTATTTTGCGTTCTAGGTTAATTTGGTCAAAGTCAATATTTCAATACAATATCTATTGTATTAGAATCATTATAAATTGTATTTTTATATTGTATATATTTGGTATTATATATATTTGTATTATTTTATATGTTTTTATCAAATTTTGTAATTATTATTTTGACATATCCTAAAATGTAAAGTAAATAAAAACGGAGGGAGTACTTTACCATCAATACCACTTTATGCATTTCTTAGAAATAATCTTTGAGTACTAAAACTTTACACCATCATAATCATTTATACATCTTAAAAACTTAAAAAACAAACTCCAACTCGTGCAGAGAAGCACATATGTCATACAAATATTGAATGGATTTATTAAATAATTAGGTACATTTGCTTTATATTCATGCAAAATTGAATTGTAGCAACTATTATATTTCCATTATTTTGACATGTGTTACAAACTTACAATGAAGGAAACTTAAGGGGTCATGCAAACTCCATGGCCCAATTTTTTCGAACCAAGATCCACCCGTAGCAACGCACGGGCTTCTTTTGCTAGTCAAAGCATAAAACGGTAATATCCGTATCACGAACAGACTCATATCTCTTGAATTCGGTAACTGTGGCAGCTGTATCTTCCAAATTAATCTTATATACTTTTTTTTGAAATGGGGGAAATATCATCCCAACTTCTGCATCCAAAGGATGCACATGGCTTTTTTTATTAGATTATTCACGAAACCTTACAAGAAAAAATACAAAAGATCAAACTCGAAGCAACCTTACTATATCTATAGTGGGATGAAGAGGGTGACAATACACCAACTCAAATCATCCAAAACTAAATGCCTTCTCAGACCGCCCAATAGCAGGTGAGAAACACATCCAGTCAAGCAGACTCTCAGCGCACACCAACGTACACGCCACAGGAGTTACTCCCGCCGTCTTCCTCGACACCATCTTCAAGAGAGATCAACGCATTAACCTTGCAAGACCTGCCGTCGATGCCACCATGAGGCCCGACGGCTCCACCCTCCTGCACGTATACATCATCCCGCGTTTGTCGTCGATACCCTGCATCACCATGCCACTGAGACTCAGAGCCAAATATGTGGTAGATGAACACCACTCCACCGAAGTCCGCCAACATCCAGCAGTTGCTCCAAAAACGATGCCCCAAGAGGTAGAACGATGCAGGACGCGTCGCCATCGTCCGATCCAGGAGACCCGGACCTAGGGTTTCCCCCGGAGCAGCACGAGTGAGAAACCGCAGACTGCGTCGGCGATGCCTTCAAGAAGGTTGCGGCGCGACACATCGTCATCGTCCAACAACCGAGGTCGGAACACGATTTTCACCGGCAGCCGCGCATCCCCAACTCGCCGAGTGTAGTGCCAAGACGGGCAAAGATGACGCCTTCGACAAGGTAACGACGTCGACCGATGCTGGCGTGCAGTTGACGTGGGAGTTAGAAATCTCTGTGGTGTAATTTCCTTCACGTCCCCGGCAACGGCGCCAAAAATTTAGCTTGATGACGCGTAAAGAACACGCCCGTTGGGAACCCCAAGTGGAAGGTGTGATGCGTACAACAGCAAGTTTCCCTTAGTAAGAAACCAAGGTTTATCGAACCAGTAGGAATCAAGGATCACGTGAAGGTCGTTGGTGACGGAGTGTAGTGCGGCGGAACACCAGGGATTCCGGCGCCAACGTGGAACCTGCACAACACAATCAAAATACTTTGCCCCAACGTAACAGTGAGGTTGTCAATCTCATCGGCTTGCTGCAAAGGATTAAATGTATAGTGTGGAAGATGATGTTTGTTTGCGAAGAACAGTAAAGAACAATGTTTGCAGTAGATTGTATTCAGATGTAAAAGAATGGACCGGGGTCCACGGTTCACTAGTGATGTCTCTCCAATAAGATAAATAGCATGTTGGGTGAACAAATTACAGTTGGGAAATTGACAAATAAAGAGGGCATAACAATGCACATACATATCATGACGACTACTATGAGATTTAATCAGGGCATTACGACAAAGTACATAGACCGCTATCCAGCATGCATCTATGCCTAAGAAGTCCACCTTCGGGTTAGCATCCGCACCCCTTCCAGTATTAAGTTGCAAACAACAGACAATTGCATTAAGTATGGTGCGTAATGTAATCAACACAAATATCCTTAGACAAAGCATCGATGTTTTATCCCTAGTGGCAACAGCACATCCACAACCTTAGAACTTTCTGTCACTGTCCCAGATTCAATGGAGGCATGAACCCACTATCGAGCATAAATACTCCCTCTTGGAGTTACAAGTATCAACTTGGCCAGAGCCTCTACAAGCAACGAAGAGCATGCAAGAACATAAACAACACATAAATGATAGATTGATAATCAACTTGACATAGTATTCCATATTCATCGGATCCAACAAACACAACATGTAGCATTACAAATAGATGATCTTGATCATGATAGGCAGCTCACAAGATCTAACATGATAGCACAATGAGGAGAAGACAACCATCTAGATACTACTATGGACCCATAGTCCAAGGATGAACTACTCACACATCAATCCGGAGGCGATCATGGTGATGAAGAGTCCTCCGGGAGATGATTCCCCTCTCCGGCAGGGTGCCGGAGGCGATCCCCTTAATCCCCCGAGATGGGATTGGCGACGGCTGCGTCTCTGGAAGTATTTCCGTATCGTGGCTCTGGGTAATAGGGTTTTTGCGGCGGAGAGTTTAAGTAGGCGGAAGGGCAGAGTTGGAGGCGGCGCAGGGGCCCCACACCATAGGTCGGCGCGGGCCCCATGCTGGCCGCGCCGCCCTATGGTTACGGCCCCTCGTGGCCCCACTTCGTATGCTCTTCGGTCTTCTGGAAGCATGATGACCCACAAGTATAGGGCGTGTATCGTAGTATTTTCGATAAGTAAGAGTGTCGAACCCAACGAGGAGCAGAAGGTGCTGACAAGCAGTTTCGATGAAGGATTCACTGTAAATGCTCACAGACAAGTATTCAGGGGGTTTTGATGTAGCAGTTGAATAAAGTACGAGTAAGTAAAGTGCGAGAGTAACAATTGCAGCGAGTGGCCCAATCCTTTTTAGCACAAAGGACAAGCCTGTTTGTTTACTTATAATGACCAAACGTTCTTGAGGACACACGGGAATTTAGTCTAGTGCTTTCGCTTCATACAGCCGATTAATCTTCATTGTTTTGATAAGTGTTGTGTGGGTGAACCTATGCTAATGCACCGCCCTTCCTAGGACTAATACATACTTGTGATTATACCCCTTGCAAGCATTCGCAACTACAAGAAAGTAATTAAGATAAATCTAACCACAGCCTTAAACTCTGAGATCCTGCTATCCCTCCTGCATCGATATACCAACCGGGGCTTAGGTTTCTGTCACTCCGGCAACCCCGCAATTGGCAAACGAATACAAGATGTATTCCCCTAGGCCCATAAAGGTGAAGTATCATGTAGTCGACGTTCACATGACACCACTAGAAGAATAACACCACAACTTAAATATCATAACATTGAATATTACTCAACCATAATTCACTACTAACATTTAGAATTCACCCATGTCCTCAAGAACTAAACGAAATACTCACGAGACATCATATGGAACATGATCAGAGGTGATATGATGATGAATAACAATCTGAACATAAATCTTGGTTCAATGGTTTCACTCAATAGCATCAATAACAAGTAGAAATCAATACCGGGAGAGTTTCCCCTATCAAACAATCAAGATCCAACCCAAATTGTTACAGCGGTGATGATGTGCAGCGGTGGAGACGGCGGTGATGATGATGAAGATGATGATGATGGTGATGGAGATGATGTCCAGCTCGATGTCGGTGACGATGGCGTCGATTTCCCCCTCCGGGAGGGAATTTCCCCGGCAGATTTCAGCCTGCCGGAGAGCTCTTTTCTCTCTGGTGTTTTCCGCCCTGCAGAGGCAGCTGTGACTCTTTGCGACTATCCTCTGGAGCTTAGGTTTTCGGGGCGAAGACGTACGCGAAGGAGAGGAGGCCAGAGGGGGCTGTGGGCCCCCTCCTCACAGGGCGGCGCGGCCAGGCCTAGGCCCGCGCCGGCCTATGAGGTGGGCCCATGGCGGCCCTCCTCGGCTCCCCCTTCTGGCTCCCTTCGTCTTCTGGAAAAATAGGATTTTCCTTATAATTTCTGTCAATTGTTGATCTTCCGAAATATTGCCTTCTGACGACGCTTTTTCCAGCAGAATCCTGGCTCCGATGCGCGATCCTCCAATAATCATGAAACATGCAAAATAGATGAAATAACATAAGTATCATCTCCAAATATGAAATATATCAATGAATAACAGCAAATTATGATATAAAATAGTGATGCAAAATGGACGTATCAACTCCCCCCAAGCTTAGACTTCGCTTGTCCCCAAGCGAAACTGAACTCGGTAAACAGGACCACATGTTTATGGAGTGAAGAGTCGATAAATGAAATACAGATAAGAAGCATCATATCAATTCACAAGACATTCTAGTAAACAACTTCCTCATATAATTCAACTTGAAACAAGTAAAAGGTAGTCACAAATAAAGGTGCATAAGAAATCATAATTGGTGATGGCAAACTTCGTTCTTGGTCAGAGAACAATTAACAGATTATGTTAAAGCTTATATGGCACAACTTGCATACTCAATCATAATGTTCTCCTCATATCATTGATAACCTTCAAAGCTATATTCATTCGGATAAAACTTGTACTAAACAAGGAAGAATAAAAGACATGATGAAGTAAATCACAATATAATGATTTGATCGCAACAACTCAAATGCTTGCTTAAGATGGAGGGAAATAGGTTTACTGACTCAACATAAAGTAAAAGACAGGCCCTTCGCAGAGGGAAGCAGGGATTAAATCATGTGCTAGAGCTTTTTCAGTTTTGAAATCATATAAAGAGAATAAAAGTAACAATTTGAGAGGTGTTTGTTGTTGTCAACGAATGGTAGCGGGTTATCTAACCCCCTTGCCAGACAAACTCTCGAAGAGCGGC
Organism: Lolium perenne; assembly: GCF_019359855.2. Taxonomy (NCBI): domain Eukaryota; kingdom Viridiplantae; phylum Streptophyta; class Magnoliopsida; order Poales; family Poaceae; genus Lolium; species Lolium perenne. The sequence goes on from NC_067248.2 coordinate 135,223,398, forward strand.
TCCCAAAAAGATTTTTAGTTGACACTCCTTCCAACCTTTAATTTCACAAACCATGGCTAATCGAATTCTCGGGTGCCTGCCAACAATCTCATACCATGAAGGAGTGCCTTTTTATTTTAGTTTTATTTAGATGACACTCCTCCCCACCTTTGCTTTCTCAAGCCATGGCTAACCGAATCCTCGGGTGCCATCCAACAATCACATACCATGGAGGAGTGTCTATTTGTAAAATTATGAAAGTTAATTAATTTGGGACTGGGAACCCCATTGCCAGCTCTTTTTGCAAAGTTATTGGATAAGTGGATGAAGCCACTAGTATAGAATAAATGGAATATAATCATAATGTCTATGTCCAGGATGTGTGGCCACATAGTCCTCATTTTTCTTTAGAATCTGTGGTACGTCAGTCTCATACAATGTTCATTATTTTTTGTCACCACTGAGACAACTCTGATGCTCGATCGACCGATCCGAGTTGATCAATCGACCGATCTAATTGACATGTTTGAACAAACGATCGAATAATTCATAGTATTTATTGAAGGATAATCCCTCCATGCCAAAAATAAGGCGTCCGAGGATTAGTTAAAAGTCAATGTTTTTAAAGTTTGACCAAGTTTATACACAAAAATATAAATATTTACAATACTAAATCATTATCAATAGATTCACCCTAAAGTATATTTTCTTAATATGTCAATTTAATATTGTAGATTTAAATATTTTTTTAAAATATTTGTTCAAAGTTTGTAAGGTTTGACTTTTGACCAATCCTTAGACGCCTTACATTTTGGGACGGAGGGAGTATATCGTAGAAGGTGCCCGTTTTACACCATCTTTTTTAACAAAACACGGTACAATATAAATGCTCACTAAGTACATACACTCGCTCCTATGAACGCACAAATGCACATGCTACCTCTATGAACACCTTCGAGATACTTTGTCTGAGAAACTGATTCGTCGAGAACACACGTCGAAACTGATGGGTTCGTTGCATGGAAAACAAAAAAATTCTACCACGAATAAGAACAAAACCAAGATCCAATCTAGGAAGAGGCAAGATCTAATCTATCAAGATCGAAGCAACGAGATGAATTTAATACTAACCCTCGAAGATTCCAAAGCCTACGAGATTAGATCTCGTTGTTGATGTAGTCGATCATCCAGTGCTGCAATCCGGCAGCACTTCCGTACTCGGTCGTGCGTACGGTGTCGATGAAGCCCGCCCTCTCCCCGTTCCAGCGGGCAGCGGAGGTGTGGTAGATCCCCTCGGAATCCCAGCAGCACGACGGTGTGGTGGTGGTGGTGGAGGAGAAAAGTTGCAGGGCTTCACCAATCCGGTACAGCACTATGGAGGAGAGAGGGGGCGGTCAGAGCTAGCTAGGTCTGATGGGGTGAACGGCCCTACCCCCTCCCCTCTTTATATAGGGGGGAGGTCGGTTTGGATGGTCCCCCCAATTCCCCAAACCCATCTAGGGCCGGCGGCCAAAGGGGGGAGGGGGAATTCCCCCCCCCCCCCCCCCCCTCCCCGCCAAGTTGATCCCCCTAGGGTTTTGGGGAAAACCCTAAGGGTGGCCGGCCTGGGCCTTGAGGGGCATGTGACCCTGGCCCATTAGGCTAGGGTGCATCCCCTCGGCCCATGCTAGGCCTCCTAGGGTCATGGGCCCACTGGTGGGACCCCCGGAACCTTCTAGAACCTTCCCGGTCTTTCACCGGAAAAATCCCGAACTTTTCCGAAACCTAGAAATCAACTTTCCTTATATGAATATTATTCTCCGGACCATTACAGATCTCCTCGTGATGTCCTGGATCCCGTCCGAGACTCCGCACAAACTTCGAACTCCATCTCATATTCTGAATCTACTTATGCGACATCGAACCTTAAGCGCGTCACCAAACGGTTCGTGAACTATGCAAACATGGTCGAGACTCCTCTCCGACCAATAACCAATAGCGGGACCTAGAGATCCATAATGGCTCCCACACATTCAACGATAACTTAGTAATCGATTGAACCATTTACATACGATATCGATTCCCTTTGTCACGCGATACTTTACTTGTCCGAGGTTCGATCATCGGTATCTCCATACCTAGTTCAACCTCGTTTCCGACAAGTACTCTTTACTCGTTCCGTGGTACGTCATCTCTTGTGACCTAGTCACATGCTTGCAAGCTAATTAGACGACATTCCACCGAGAGGTCCCAGAGTATATCTATCCATCATCGGGATGGACAAATCCCACTCTTGATCCATATGCCTCAACTCATACTTTCCGAATACTTAATCCCATCTTTATAACCACCCATTTACGCAATGGCGTTTGATGTAATCAAAGTACCCATTTGGTGTAAGTGATTTACATGATCTCATGGTCGAAGGACTAGGTAACTATGTATCGAAAGCTTATAGCAAGTTGAACTTAATGACTTGATCTCATGCTATGCTTATTTGGGTGTATGTCCATTATATCATTCACCCAATGACATAACCATGTTATTAACAACATCCAATGTTCATGATCACGAAACCATGATCATCTATTAATCAACAAGCTAGTTATACAAGAGGCTTACTAGGGACTCCTTGTTGTTTACATAACACACATGTATCAATGTTTCGGTTAATACAATTATAGCATGGGATGTAAACATTTATTATGAACACTAAGATATAACAATAACTAATTTATTACTGCCTCTTGGGCATATCTCCAACAGTCTTCCACTTGCACTAGAGTCAATAATCTTGTTTACATTTGTAAAGATATAACACCTTGGCCTTCTAGTGCTTATCATGTTTTGCTCACGGGAGAGGTTTTAGTCAACGGATCTGATGATGGCGTGTAAGACACACGTCCGTTGGGAACCCCAAGAGGAAGGTGTGATGCGTACAACCGCAAGTTTTCCCTCAGTAAGAAACCAAGGTTATCGAACCAGTAGGAGTCAAGGAACACGTGAAGGTTGTTGGTGACGGAGTGTAGTGCGGCGCAACACCAGGGATTCCGGCGCCAACGTGGAACCTGCATAACACAATCAAAGTATTTTGCCCCAACGTAACAGTGAGGTTGTCAATCTCACCGGCTTGCTGTAAACAAAGGATTAAATGTATAGTGTGGAAGATGATGTTTGTTTGCGAAGAACAGTAATGAACAAGTATTGCAGTAGATTGTATTTCAGATGTAAAGAATGGACCGGGGTCCACAGTTCACTAGTGGTGTCTCTCCCATAAGATAAATAGCATGTTGGGTGAACAAATTACAGTTGGGCAATTGACAAATAGAGAAGGCATAACAATGCACATACATATATCACGATGACTACTATGAGATTTAATCAGGGCATTACGACAAAGTACATAGACCGCTATCCAGCATGCATCTATGCCTAAAAAGTCCACCTTCAGGTTATCATCCGAACCCCTTCCAGTATTAAGTTGCAAACAACAGACAATTGCATTAAGTATGGTGTGTAATGTAATCAACACAAATATCCTTAGACAAAAGCATTGATGTTTTATCCCTAGTGGCAACAGCACATCCACAACCTTAGAACTTTCTGTCATTGTCCCAGATTCAATGGAGGCATGAATCCACTATCGAGCATAAATACTCCCTCTTGGAGTTACAAGTATCAACTTGGCCAGAGCCTCTACTAGCAACGGAGAGCATTCAAGAACATAAACAACACATATATGATAGATTGATAATCTACTTGACATAGTATTCCATATTCATCGGATCCCAACAAACACAACATGTAGCATTACAAATAGATGATCTTGATCATGATAGGCAGCTCACAAGATCTAACATGATAGCACAATGAGGAGAAGACAACCATCTAGCTACTGCTATGGACCCATAGTCCAGGGGTGAACTACTCACACATCAATCTGGAGGCGATCATGGTGATGAAGAGTCCTCCGGGAGATGATTCCCCTCTCCGGCAGGGTGCCGGAGGCGATCTCCTGAATCCCCCGAGATGGGATTGGTGGCGGCGGCGTCTCTGGAAGGTTTTCCGTATCGTGGCTCTCGGTACAGGGGTTTTCGCGACGAAGGCTATAAGTAGGCGAAAGGGCAGAGTCGGAGGGCTGGCGAGGGGCCCACACCATAGGGCGGCGCGGGCCCCCCTCTGGCCGCGCGGCCCTATGGTGGCGGCGCCTCGTTGCCCCACTTCGTATCCCTTTCGGTCTTCTGGAAGCTTCGTGGAAAAATAAGACCCTGGGCGTTGATTTCGTCCAATTCCGAGAATATTTCCTTTGTAGGATTTCTGAAACCAAAAACAGCAGAAAACAACAACTGGCTCTTCGGCATCTCGTCAATAGGTTAGTGCCGGAAAATGCATAATAATGACATAAAGTGTGTATAAAACATGTGAGTATCATCATAAAAGTAGCATGGAACATAAGAAATTATAGATACGTTTGAGACGTATCAAGCATCCCCAAGCTTAGTTCCTACTCGCCCTCGAGTAAGTAAACGATAACAAGGATAATTTCTGAAGTGACATGCTATCATAATCTTGATCAATACTATTGTAAAGCATATGAGATGAATGCAGCGATTCGAAGCAATGGTAAAGACAATGAATAAACAACTGAACCATATAACAAAGACTTTTCATGAATAGTACTTTCAAGACAAGCATCAATAAGACTTGCATAAGAGTTAACTCATAAAGCAATAAATTCTTAGTAGAAAGCTTTGAAGCAACACAAAGGAAGATATAAGTTTCAGCAGTTGCTTTCAACTTCAACATGTTTATCTCATGGATAATTGTAAACACAAAGTAATATAACAAGTGCAATAGGTAAACATGTAAGAATCAATGCACACCGTTCACACAAGTGTTTGCTTCTAAGATAGAAAGAAGTAGGTAAACTGACTCAACAATAAAGTAAAAGATAGGCCCTTCGCAGAGGGAAGCATGGATTACTGTTTTTGTGCTAGAGCTTTTCATTTTGAAAACATAGAAACAATTTTGTCAATGGTAGTAATAAATCATATGTGTTATGTATAAGACATCTTATAATTTGCAAGCCTCATGCATAGATTACCAATAGTGCTCGCACCTTGTCCTAATTAGCTTGGATTTACATGGATTATCATTGCATAACATATGTTTCAACCAAGTGTCACAAAGGGGTACCTCTATGTCGCATGTACAGAGGTCTAAGGAGAAAGTTCGTATTGGATTTCTCGCTTTTGATTATTCTCAACTTAGACATCCATACCGGGACAACATAGACAACAGATAATGGACTCCTCTTTAATGCATAAGCATTCAACAACAGATAATATTCTCATAAGAGATTGAGGATTAATTGTCCAAACTGAAACTTCCACCATGATTCATGGCTTTAGTTAGCGGCCCAATGTTATTCTCTAACAATATGCATACTCAAACCATTTGATCATGATAAATCACCCTTACTTCAGACAAGACGAACATGCATAGCAACTCACATGATATTCAACAAAGGTGTAATAGTTGGTGGCGTCCCCAGAAGCATGGTTACCGCTCAACAAGCAACTTATAAGAAATAAGATACATAAGCTACATATTCTTCACCACAATAGTTTTTAAAGCTATTTTCCCATGAGCTATATATTGTAAAGACAAAGAATAGAATTTTAAAGGTAGCACTCAAGTAATTTACTTTGGAATGGCAGAGAAATACCATGTAGTAGGTAGGTATGGTGGACACAAATGGCATAGTTTTTGGCTCAAGGATTTGGATGCACGAGAAGTAATCCCTCTCAATACAAGGCTTAGGCTAGCAAGGTTGTTTGAAGCAAACTCAAGTATAAACCGGTACAGAAAAACTTACATAAGAACATACTGCAAGCATTATAAGACTCTACGCTGTCTCCTTGTTGTTCAAACACCTTAACCAGAAAATATCTAGACTCTAGAGAGACCAATCATGCAAACCAAATTTTAACAAGCTCTATGTAGTTCTTCATTAATAGGTGCAAAGTACATTATGCAAGAGCTTAAACATGATCTATATGAGCACAAAAATTGCCAAGTATCAAATTATTCAAGACATTATACCAATTACCACATGAAGCATTTTCTGTTTCCAACCATATAACAATGAACGAAGCAGTTTCAACCTTCGCCATGAACATTAAAAGTAAAGCTAAGAACACATGTGTTCATATGCAACAGCGGAGCGTGTCTCTCTCCCACACAAGGAATGCTAGGATCCTATTTTATTCAAACAAAAACAAAAACAAAAACAAACAGACGCTCCAAGTAAAGCACATAAGATGTGACGGAATAAAAATATAGTTTCACTAGAGGTGACCTGATAAGTTGTCGATGAAGAAGGGATGCCTTGGGCATCCCCAAGCTTAGATGCTTGAGTCTTCTTAAAGTATGCAGGGATGAACCACGGGGGCATCCCCAAGCTTAGACTTTTCACTCTTCTTGATCATATTGTATCATCCTCCTCTCTTGACCCTTGAAAACTTCCTCCACACCAAACTCAAAACAAACTCATTAGAGGGTTAGTGCATAATCAAAAATTCACATATTCAGAGGTGACATAATCATTGTTAACACTTCTGGACATTGCACAAAGCTACTGAAAGTTAATGGAACAAAGAAATCCATCAAACATAGCAAAACAGGCAATGCGAAATAAAAGGCAGAATCTGTCAAAACAGAACAGTCCGTAAATACGAATTTTTCTGGGGCACTTAACTTGCTCAGATGAAAAAGCTCAAATTTAATGAAAGTTGCGTACATATCTGAGGATCACGCACGTAAATTGGCAGATTTTTCTAAATTACCTACAGAAGGGGCTGCTCAATTTCGTGACAGTAAGAAATCTGTTTCTGCGCAGTAATCCAAATCTAATATCAACCCTACTATCAAAGAATTTACTTGGCACAACAATGCAATAAAATAAAGATAAAGAGAGGTTGCTACAGTAGTAACAACTTCCAAGACTCAACAAAACAGTAGCAAAATAAAAACATGGGTTATCTCCCAAGAAGTGCTTTCTTTATAGCCATTAAGATGGGCTCGGTAAATTTAATGATGCACTCGCAGAAGGATGAGAGTTGTAGCAAAGAGAGCATCAAAAAGCAAGTATGAAACAAATTTAATCCTAACCCACTTCCTATGAAAAGGAATCTTTTAAATAAACAAGTCAATGAAGAACAAAGTGAATAGCATAGGAAGACAAAACAAGTGTAACTTCAAAAATTTCAGCATATAGAGAGGTGTTTTAGTAACATGAAAATTTCTACAACCATATTTTCCTCTCTCATAATAATTTCCAGTAGCATCATGAACAAACTCAACAATATAACTATCACATAAAGCATTCTTATCATGAGTCTCATGCATAAAATAATTTGTCAAACTTAATTTAATAAAAAAAATTGTTGGTTCCAAAATTTGGAACTAGGGAAATTCATTTTGTTTGTTTTGAAATTTTTGGGATGTTACAAACCCTTCCCCTTAAACAAATCTCGTCCCGAGATTTTAAGAAAAGTTAGGTTCCTAAGAGAGATTGAGCAATGAGATTAACAGGAGAACATACTTGGCATGGCCTGGGGTGCTTCCTGGGCTTCATTGGCAGTCATGTGGTAGAGACGGCCGTTGTTGTTGTTCTAGTTCCTTCTTCCTGCAAAGCGGCGCTGTTGCTGAGCAGGTGCAGCGGTATTGGCGGTAATCTTGGCAAGCTTATTGGGGCACTCATTGGAGTAGTGACCCACAACTCCACATTCATAGCAGTTGATGGCGGACTTGTCTTTGGGGTTGACGGGAACAGCGTTACTTCCAGTCATTGGGGCAGTATTGGGGTGGTTGTTGTTGCCATTGGGGTGGTTGTTGTTGTTGTTGGTGGTGTTGTTGTTGCGGTTGTTGTTGGTGTTGCGGTTGTTGTTGTTGTTGTTGTTGCTTGGGCGGTAAGTCTGAGCTGGGGGCTTGTTGTATCTTGAGGCAAATCCTCCAGTTGAGTTGTTGCGGTGCTTCTGTGTATGGTGGGGTCCATTCTGGTTCATCATTCTTCTCTTGCGGTTCTCGTTGGCTTGATGCAGCTTCCCTTCCATCTGGATGCCTGAGTCCACCAGGGCTTCCAAGTTAGCGAACGGAATGTTCACTAACACTGTTTGCATCTCGTCATGCAGTCCGCTCAGAAATCTCTCCTTCCTTTTCTCATTGGTGTCGGTCTCATCCGGGGCGTACCTTGACAGAGTAAGAAACCTGTCGCGGTATTCCACCACGGACATCCTTCCTTGCTTGAGTTCGCGGAACTCATCTCTCATCTTCTTGATCAACCCTTGGGGAACATGGTACTTGCTAAACTTCAGCTTGAAGTCTTCCCAGGTCATCATCTGTCCCACATTCATGGCACGGGTGCTGGTCCACCAAGCTCTTGCTGGTCCTGCTAAATAGTGCGTGGCAAACATCACTTTCTCTGCGGCTTCCACTCGCGCAACTTCGAGGTTGTTCTCCATTGTCTGGAGCCAGTCATCAGCATCTAGGGGTTCTTCAGTCTTGTTGAAAATAGGTGGGTTGGTGTTCTGAAAGTTCTTTAGCTTTGATCCTGGGTGATCATGATGGCCCTGATTGTTGTTGGCAAGCTGTTGAAGTGCTGCAAGGTTGGCTTGGCGTTCAGCTCGTTCAACTTCCCTATCTTCCAGCATGGTTTGCAGCATCTGCATCATGGCCTCTTGACCTGCGCTACGAGTTGGAGGGGCCATCTGAACAGCGAGGTAGATGATAAGATAAGAGGGAAATTTCTATGGTTTGTTTTGTTAAAGTTTAAAAAGTTCACAATTTGAAATTTTGAGTAGTGTCGCGGGGGTAAAACCAACAACACTTTTTCATTCATACCAAGCATCACACATTACAAATCTAACACACCGTTGGTTTGAAGAACCATTCATTCGCTCTATGATACAAGGGGAATCCTGATACAACTCACACCTACGAAAGGGCTTTAAAGATACTACTCTTCAAGGGGGGGATTCTTCGTCTTCACGGGTAATGTGCTTGGCGAAAGGCGAGGGCGTTGTCCAACTCCTTGTGGGTCTTGTACAACATGAAGTCCAGGTGTGCTACATAATGGTTCATCTCCGGGTGCGGGGGCATGGTTATTGGTCTTCCCATGGGATCATGTCTTGGGTAGTAAGTGAAGCGGGTATTCTTGAGCTTGTTCATATTCCGTCCACACGGAAGGGCAATTCCTTCTTGCATGGCTCTGACTAGTCCTTCTTTCCAGGTGTTTCCCGTTACAGAAAACCATATGGTTTCCCATATTGGGGCTCCAAGATTTCTTCGTAGATCTGCCAAAACTTCCCACCGAGGTGGTCCTCCCAACTGATTTTTGAGGGGTGTTCCGAAGAACTCGGGATACGGGCGTCCTAGATATTCCACTAGCTGCTTCAAATCCTTTTCGAACATCAGTTCTCCTCCGTGACCAAGCTGATAGCACTCCCATTTGTACTCCATCTAAGAACAAAGAGGAGGAGTAAGTTAGAGAAGTAGTCTAGTGTGCAAAATTTTATGTAGGATGGCAAGGAAAAGTAGAGCATGAATTTCTCATTTTGAAAAAGATCTCAAGGATAAGAGTGAGAATAAGTTTTTCACAAATATCCACTTCTTTGGTTTTGAAACTAAGTTTTGCAGACGTCCATTCTAACTAGGGTCTCCTAAGGTCAAACAATGGCTCTGATACCAACTTGTCAACACCCGGATTTTTAAGTCCAGATGCCTATTATGCCTTGCATCGCAATCCCAGGAATATTGTTGTTGCGAGACATAATAGTTGAATATCATAAGTCATCATTCATTACATCCATAGTCGTCTTACAAATAGAGATCACATGATCCAATATTACACAAATAGTTGATCTAATGATCAACGAACATATTACATGGCGAAAGCGTAACGGAAGTGGACTATTGATACGCGTACAACACGCGTCCGTTGGGAACCCCAAGAGGAAGGTGTGATGCGTACAGCAGCAAGTTTTCCCTCAGTAAGAAACCAAGGTTTATCGAACCAGTAGGAGCCAAGAAGCACGTTGAAGGTTGATGGTGGCGGAGTGTAGTGCGGCGCAACACCAGGGATTCCGGCGCCAACGTGGAACCTGCACAACACAACCAAAATACTTTGCCCCAACGTGACAGTGAGGTTGTCAATCTCACCGGCTTGCTGTAACAAAGGATTAGATGTATAGTGTGGATGATTATGTTTGCAGAGAACAGTAAAACAAGTATTGCAGTAGATTGTATTCGATGTAAAGAATGGACCGGGGTCCACAGTTCACTGGTGGTGTCTCTCCATAAGATAAATAGCATGTTGGGTGAACAAATTACAGTTGGGCAATTGACAAATAAAGATGACATGACAATGCACATACATATTATGATGAGTAGTGTGAAATTCAATTGGGCATTACGACAAAGTACATAGACCGCTATCCAGCATGCATCTATGCCTAAAAAGTCCACCTTCGAGTTAGCGTCCGCACCCCTTCCAGTATTAAGTTGCAAACAACAGACAATTACATTAAGTATGGTGCGTAATGTAATCAACACAAATATCCTTAGACATAGCATTGATGTTTTATCCCTAGTGGCAACAACACATCCACAACCTTAGAACTTTCTGTCACTGTCCCAGATTTAATGGAGGCATGAACCCACTATCGAGCATAAATACTCCCTCTTGGAGTTACAAGTAACGACTTGGCCAGAGCCTCTACTAATAACGGAGAGCATGCAAGATCATAAACAACACATAGATGATAGATTGATAATCAACATAACATAGCATTCCATATTCATCGGATCCCAACAAACGCAACATGTAGCATTACAAATAGATGATCTTGATCATGATAGGCAGCTCACAAGATCTAACAATGATAGCACATGAGGAGAAGACAACCATCTAGCTACTGCTACGGACCCATAGTCCAGGGGTGAACTACTCACACATCACTCCGGAGGCGACCATGGCGGTGAAGAGTCCTCCGGGAGATGATTCCCCTCTCCGGCAGGGTGCCGGAGGCGATCTCCTGAATCCCTCGAGATGGGATTGGCGGCGGCGGCGTCTCTGGAAGGTTTTCCGTATCGTGGCTCTCGGTACTGGGGTATTCGCGACGAAGGCTATATGTAGGCGGAAGGGTAGGTCAGGGGGCGTCACGAGGGCCCCACACACCAGGGCCGCGCGGCCAAGCCTTGGCCGCGCCGCCCTGTTGTGTCGGCGCCTCGTCGCCCCACTTCGTTTCCCTTTCGGACTTGTGGAAGCTTCGTGGAAAAATAAGACACTGGGCGTTGATTTCATCCAATTCCGAGAATATTTCCTTACTAGGATTTCTGAATCCAAAAACAGCAGAAAACAGCAACTGGCTCTTCGGCATCTTGTTAATAGGTTAGTGCCGGAAAATTCATAAATATGACATAAAGTATGTATAAAACATGTGTGTATCATCATAAAACAAGCATGGAACATAAGAAATTATCGATACGTTGGAGACGTATCAACTATCTAATCCACAGGCCAACGTCTGATGTCAGAAGATTCCCTAGTTGTCGTAGGCGTCCTGCTGGTCATCCTCTTCATACTGCTGTTCGGCTTCATAGTATGGCCATTTGAATAGCCAGGGACAAAGCCGTGAGTACTTTCAAGTACTCGCAAACTAATACTAATGTAAGTACTAATATTTCTATTGAGAGTGTTCTAAGCTCTAGGGTTGTTTGCATAAAGCCAATTTTAGTTTATAAACATTTTAGTAAACAACTCCTCATGTGCTAACTAACTCAAGTGGGAACATTAGTGGCATTCCCACAACTCTGTTGTGATTCAAAGTCAAAGTCACCTTTCAAATTCAATTCACAAGTCACCATTCATATTTTTAGAAAAGTTCTGATGACGGAACAATATGGCCTTCCCAACTGTCCATGACCGCGGACGCGGCTATTCGAATAGGTTAAACTCTGCAGAGGTTGTACACTTGTGCCACAACAATTGCAATAGTTCGTCAGGGGTAACTGGCCCTGATTTATCGTACGCAGTACGCGAACTACCAATCCTAACCTTTCATTTACATACCCTAGTATAGGCACCTCTCCCCATGAGTTTGGCCTCCCGGTGAAAGCAAACCGCCAACCCGGGAACTGCACAGGGCTTGGGTAGGACATTCACCTCATTTCACGTCAATTCACTTTCAATGGAGGCAGCCTCGGCATAACCCCTATGATGCTTGTTCAGAGGGAACCCATACTAAAATACATAAGTTTCCAGATAAGCCTTACCCAATTTCAGGTATTGTGGGGGTACTTGTAAAATTGGAATGGTATCGCATCCGAACCCAACCATCAGTTTTTGTAAAGTTCACCAAGTCATTCACAAGTCATATTCACCTTCAAAATCTTTCAATAGAATGACTCATCATTCCAAGGTTTTCAAAGTTATTTCATTTCACAAGTTCCCAACTAGAGTAGTCACTTTTAATTTAGCACTAGCATCTAAGTATGAGGGGTGCTAAGTAATTTGCTTTGCTTCTAGGCTAACTTTGATACTCTTGTACTAATCCAATACTAACCAAGTGAATCATGAATCAAAAAGTACTTTGATAAAACAAAAGTAAGTAAAGCTTGTAAGTAAAACTGGGAAATAGGATCATGAACATAAAGTAAATGGGGTGATGCCTTGCTCATGGTGAGCTTTGCACTTTGCAAGAGTATTATCTTGCCTTGGTTGGGGAATTGGTCAAAGTGGTCCTCTTCTCCTTAGAAGTAGACCTCCTCCTCCTCTTGATACTCCTTGGTACTGGCGTCTATAATACGAATACGGGGTATACAATCATCATACCAAACTTAAGTGCTAAACTAAGCACACATACATGAGTCACACAACTTAGGCTAGCATCACCAGTACTACTAGGTTGGTGGACTTGTTTTTCTTATTTAAGAAAAATAATTTCCTCTCATACTAATTAAGGTTTTACTTTTAATTTCTTAGAGAAATAATTTCCTCTCATTATCTTATTACAATTTAATTTCCTTCATGAATAATATATGACCTAGGTTGACCAAAGTCAACCTCTTCATACTTATCATTTAAGAAAAGAATTTAAATGAGGTGAAGCACCTCATGCAATTTAATCCTAGCATGGTAATGATTTAATATCATCCAACAAATCATATGAGAACCTATAGAACAGGGTCTCTATCTCATTTTGAAATGTTCATGACAAGATTTAAATGAGAGAGAAACTCCCATGTGATTTTTAAATAGTTTTGGACAATATCATTGACTAGAAATAGCCATATAGTCCTTTAATTAATCTAGGCCATGATCATTCAAAGTAAGTATGGCATATTTTGCAGAAACAATTAGTGCAAGTGAAATGTGATTTATAGGAGTTGGAATTAACTCAAAAGCATTTGTGGTTGATTTTTAATAATTATTCTAAGTCACAAAAGTCCCTGTCTTGTTTATTTTTCTACTTTAATTCTACAACAGATCTAGGGTTCAAACCAGTGGCATTGTGTAGATAAAACTCTAAGCTTTCCAAATATATAAAATTTGTCTAATTTGGCTCAGTAGATTTGGAGTTATGCAATTTTGAACACAGCACCAGTATTCAAATTTGAGTTAAATTAATTCTAACGAATTCAAATTAAACAGACGCGCGGGAAACTAAACGGGCCGGCCCAGCTCGGCGTCTCGCGCGAGTGGGCCGCCTGACAGTGGGCTCCGCTTGTCAGCGGGTGCTAACATGCGAAGCGGTACGCAGCGCGGTGGCCGTCAGATTAAAACGAGGATCCACGGCTGAGGGTCGTCCTCATCATCGACGAGGCTCGTCGGAGAACTAACCCTACTGGCGGCCAGACTAGGGGGTCGGGGAGCTACCTTGTGGCGGGCGAGCGTCGGCGAGGTGGGCAGAGGTCGTGGAAGACGGCGGTGAAGCTCCTGGCACCAACAACGGCTCCAATGGGGGCTCCAATCGCCGACGAGGTCGCAGGGGTACTAGCGGAGCTCCGGCAAGCAATTCATGGGCTACGGCTTAAATTGGTGGGCGGCGCTGCTCGAGGAGATGTTGTGAGATGAGGGAGGAAGGTTGGCGTGCTCAGATCGATCGGAGGACACCTCCATTTATAGAGCGAGGGGGTGTCCGTGGCGGAGCGGGCAGGTCGTCGACGAGATCGTTGTTCCAGGGCGGCGAAGGGGCAAGGGATGGGCGTGCTATGTTCTTGATGTCACGATGATTACAGCGCGCTTCCAGGCGAGGTCAGGGGTGGAGTGGTCGTGTCATCATCTACCTCGCAGTACGGTGGCGGACAATCGCTGATGATGGCGTCGTCTATGGGGCGAGCGCGTCCAAGGGGGCTTGTCTGGGAGATAGAGGGTACCGTGGCGAGGCGACTGGTGCATGGGGAGAGCGAGGGGAGGACGAGAGTGACGAGGCAGGGCGGCGTCCTGTCGCGTCCAGGGACATGTCCTGGCGCGCTCTGGGCGTCGTGGGCGCGTCGGGGCGCGTCTGGTACTGGCCAGTGCCAGCGTCTCCTGGGGTCAGCGTGTGTATGGTCGTGATCAGCGAGGAGAGGAGGTGAGCATGGTGGTTTACATGGTGGCCGGCATGGTCTTGTTCTGGTCAAGTTGGTCCAAGGCAAGGGCTGGCAGGGCTTGGCACTGATGCAGAGGGGTATAGGGATGTAGAGGGAGTGCAGGGTTGGACTTGGTCCAACCCAAAAATCCAGCACGGGCTTCAATTTGGATTCTTCCCACAAGGTGTTTGTATAAATGGCCGCATGAAAAATGTTTTCAAATTTTGGAAAGATTTTTGGGGGATTGTAATATTATAATATTTGAAGTAGAATGGTGGTGGTGGTCAATTTGGTGTTGATTTGCAAAGTTTCAAATTGGGGTTGATCTTCTCTTTGTTTCAAAGTCTCTACTTGTCTCATCTATTCTGGTCAACCTAGGCAGAGTCAACCCTGATGGTCAACATCAAACTTTTTCATCTTGATGAGGTGGAGAGAGTTGACCAAGTTTGGTTTAATAATAATCCAAACCATGGGTGCAAAGTGGGTAAGATGATATAAATGGGCAAAGTGACCATTATCACATGTTAGTTCAATTTGAATTCTTCTTTGATTTGAATTGGGTTTCTTTGATGCAAAAGGGTTTGTTTTTTATATATAAGTGTTTTACAAACAATGGCACAAGCCATGGTGGCCTTGGTTGAAGATTTGCAAAATTGGCTAAAGTGTATGTGAGTAAAAAAATGGGATTTTCTCACTATTTCATTTCTCTCCATTTGATTTGATTTTTCTTGACTTAAAAGTGATTCTTATTAGTTTAGAAACATTTCCAAACCATTAAAACCATTCCAAAAGGCCTAGCTCAAAGATTTGCAAAAATGGCCATAACACATAAGAGGTGATATTCCAATTTTTGTTATTTTCTCCTTTTGTTCATCTTGCTTTACTTGGGCAAGGTCTAGGGTCCATTTAGTGTGAGATTAGGTATAGAGAGGGTTTCATACCATTTGGGTAAGGTATAGGGCATAGGGCAAGATTTGGGTAAAATGGCCATGTGCCACATATGCATCTATGCATATGTTGCATTTTCTTTTTGATTTGACTTGGCTTGACCCAATTGATGTTATTGAGTGTTGAAATGGTATAGAGGAGTGATCCAACCATTCACAACAAGTCCTAGGGTCAAGATCCTCAAATTCCCAAATTTGCTATTTACTCTCATATGCCTCTATGGCATTTTTAGTTTCTTTTTATTTTCTTTGGTTTCACTTTGGATTTGGTTGGATAAGTACTAGGTAAGGTTTATGAAGGTTTTCCAATCCTCAAAACAAAGTAGAAAGTCCTAGGGTAAAGTTTCACAAAAATAGCCATAGGCACATAGGCCTTTTCTTATTTAAATTCCTTTTTATTTTATTTTAACTTGGATGGTAAAAAGGGTTGTGAGGTTTAGGGTTTAAGAGTATTTCAAATACTAATTAAGCAAGCAATCATGGCAATAGCACAAGAATTAAACAAGATCACTATGTATCAAACTTAATTTAATAAAAGTTTTTGCTGGTTCCAAAATTTGGAACTAGGGAAATTCATTTTGTTTGTTTTGAAATTTTTGGGATGTTACAAACGGGGAGAATGATGTCGTCATTAACACCGAATGTGTGACCGAGTACGGAGGTGCTGCCCGACTGTGGCGCCGTCAAGATCTTCTACGCGCTTTTGAAAGCGGCAAGTGATCATCTTCAGCAACAACGAGATCTAATCTCGTAGGCTTGGGAAATCTTCGAGGGTTAGTCTCATGATCATCTCGTTGCTACCATCTTCTAGATTGCGTCTTGGCTTGTTATTCGTTCTTGCGGTAGGAATTTTTTTTCGATGCCACGAATCCCAACAAGTATTACTATAGGTAGCCAACTGTTGAGGATACAAGGCGGCTCCTATCTATCAACGAGTCTAGAGGGTTCTCAGGAATGATTGACAACATAGATTGCATGCACTGGGAGTTAAAAAACTGTCCATTTGGATGGCAGGGTCAGTGTAGGGATTCGTTGCATAGAAAACAAAAAATTTCCTACCGCGAGAACGCAATCCAAGCCAAGATGCAATCTAGAAGACGGGAGCAACGAGGGGATGATCGAGACTCACCCTTGAAGATTTCCAAAGCCTATAAGAGTAGGCTCTTATTGCTGCGGTAGACGATCACTTGCCGCTTGCAAAAGCGCGTAGAAGATCTTGATCACGATGCCACGATCGGGCAGCACCTCCGTACTCGGTCACACATTCGGTGTTGATGAAGACGACGTCCTTCTCCCCGTTCCAGCGGGCAGCAGAAGTAGTAGCTCCTCCTTGAATCCGGCAGCACGACGGCGTGGTGGCGGTGGCGATGGAGAACTCCGGCGGAGCTTCGCTAAGCGTGCGGGAGAGGTGGAGGAGAGGGGGCGGCTAGGGTTTGGGAGAGGGGTGGAGGGCCACTAAGGGGTGCGGCCAAGCTATGGCTTTGTGGTGGCCGGCCCCCTTCCCTATGCCCCTCATTATATAGGTGGATCCCCAAGTGTTGGACTACAAGTCTTCGAATAAGACCCCAACACAAGAACCTTCCATGTAGTAGGGAAACCTACCCAAGGTGGACTCCCACCTCAAGTGGGATTCCCCCCTTCCATGTGGGGGGTGGCCGGCCCCCTTAGGTGGAGTCCACCTTGGACTCCCCCCTCTAGGGTTGGCCGGCCATGGGGAGGTGGAGTCCCTCCGGGACTCCTCCTTCCTTAGTGATTCCTTCCGGACTTTTCTAGAACCTTCTAGAACCTTCCGTAAAAATCACCGGATCATTTTCAAACTTATAAAATGACTTCCTATATATGAATCTTATTCTCCGGACCATTCCGGAACTCCTCGTGATGTCCGGGATCCCATCCGAGACTTCGAATAATACTTCGAACTCCATTCCATATTCAAGTTCTACCATTACAACATCAAACCTTAAGTGTGTCACCCTACGGTTCGCGAACTATGTGGACATGGGTGTGAACTTTCTCCGACCAATAACCAATAGCGGGATCTGGAGATCCATAATGGCTCCCACATATTCAATGATGACTTTAGTGATCGAATGAACCATTCACATACGATACCAATTCCCTTTGTCACGCGATATTTTACTTGTCCGAGGTCAGATACACTCAAGTCTTGTTTAAACCTTTACATGACAAGAACATTTCTATAGATCTATCTTAAATATTTCTATATTGAACTACTTCAATATCCATTCTATGTACTTTGACCTAAACTTATTTTGTGTTTCAATCTATCTTCATAGATCTTGGCACTAAATATATTTTAGTCCATATCCTTTCATTGAAGTCAATTCTCAATGATACTTTTTAATCAAGTATATAATTACATCATTTATAACCAACTATATGTCATCTACATAAGTATTATAAATATGTCTTACCACTCCCACTTAATTTCTTGCAAATGCAAGTCTCTTCATCGTCTCTGATGAAATCAAAAAACTCTTTTGACTATTTCATCCGGTGAAGATTCCAACTCCGTAATACTTACTTCATCCAATTGAAGTTCGTATACCTATCTAGTATTCAACGGACTAGCAAAACTATTGGTTGTATCTTGTATACACCTTTAATACACACTTCTGTTAAGTAATGTATTTTGCCATCCTACTAGCATATCTCATAAAAGAAATATGTAGCGATTACTAGAATAATCCATATATACTATAAGCATTGCTACAGACGATCTAATCTTATCGTAGTCAAATCTTTGAACTTTGTCGTAAACAACTTTTCGACAAGTCAAGATTCATCAATTTTATAGATCCATTTACTTTCAATAAGTATTCATCTATCTTGGATTTCATGGCGTATAGCCATTTTAACGGAGTCAGGGCCCATCATAACTTCTTTGTTTGTAGTTGGTTTATCATTGTTCAAAATCAATCCTTTGTCCACAAATCATTTATTTGATCACAAAGTAAACCATACCTACAAGGTTCAATATGTACTTCGATCTCCATGGCTAAAACACTTTGTAGTCATGGGAGCCATGATCGTCGTGGCCGCTTCCGGAACCAATTACCGATGCTGCGCTACTCTGATCATTATGCTCAGGTTCATAAACCTTATTAAATTCTATTGTCCTCCCACTCAAATACTTCGCTAGAAAACAATTTCTTGGAAATAAGCAAGTAACATTAACAAACACTTTTGTCTTTTACTTCATAGTGGAAAGAATTCCCAATCAATTCTTTGGGATAACCAACAAAGACATTCATCCGTTTTTGGTTGTAAACTTTTTAGACCAAAATTTAAAGAAATGACTATTAGGGTTTATACCCATGCCATAACTTGTATGGTGTCATTTCAACGGATCATGATGATGCTCTATTTAGTGTAAAAGTGGTAGTCTCTAAAGCATAATCCACAAAAATTATAATGGCATTAATATTTTATCTCATCATTGACCCAACAAGGTTTGGATATATCTCTCGGATACTTCATCATCACTATGATACTCCAAGAAATGTGAGTTGTAGAACAATTTCATAACTCTCTTAGATGTTCGCTAAAACTAATAATTCAAATATTTCCACTATGATCCAGTCATAGATATTTGACTTTTCTATTACGATGATTTCCACTTCATGCTGAAATTTATTTTGAATCCATTCAAATGTTTCAAACTTCTTCCTTATCGAATATATCCACATATATATACTCAATTCATTGTTGGAAGTTTTTATGAAGTAGAAGAATCTCCCGCACACAACTATACCCAGTGAACCACATGTATCATCATGTATGTTTTCACTAAGTTAGTTGCCCGTTCAACTCTTGGCCTATGAACAGTATTTCAGTCATTTTCTTTAGAAAAGATTTGCAAGCGCCAAATGATTCAAAAATCAAATGACTCCAAAAATCCATTTGCACAAAAATCCATTTGCATGGAGTTCCTTCATGCGTTCATTTCTAACATGACCTAAATGGCGGTTCCACAAATAAGTGGAATTCAAATCATTTGCCTTATGGCATTTTAGCGTCAGTGTTATGTATGTGTGTTTCACCATTAAGATTTATAATAACTTATCCATCTTATATGGAGTAATGTTATAATTTGAACAACTCATTGTTTTCATTTGACCAGAGCAAAATAACAATTATTAAGTTCTTTATTATAAATTCTAAGGGCTGGATAGAATGCCAACGACGAACATCATAACACTTTATTTTTGTTCCAGACGTGCATTCCTATCATATTCCTTGTCAGTCACTTAGGCCATTGTATTCTTGTATTGCGTTGTTATGTATGACACTTCATACCAACCAATATGGTACAAATACCCAAGAATTTCATTATGTGACCAAACGAGGAATATATCCATAACATGTATATCATTTATATACACCTGAGCTAGACTTTCTAGTCTTTTCTTTCTTTCTGCCAATAATCTTTTGTAGTTTCTCTTTTAGCTTTCCTCATTATTCAGAAAAATACTTCAAAATCAATAACTTCTAGGTTTGTTGGTCAAATACCAATAACCTTGAGGTTCTTACTTTGAAGTTGATCATCATATGATGAGTGTTCCGGATTTCACTATTAGTAACCTTGTAATATGATGAACAATTTCACTCATAATTTTATCCATTGTATCATGATGACTTTCTGAGACCATGTCTGTACATGCTAGGCTCGTAAAGTTTTAACCTCAGTATTCGCATGTGCAAATCTGGCTTGGACCCGTTGTATGCACACGTAGAATCTATAACACCCGATCATCACGTGATGCTTCGAAACGACGAGTCTTAGCAACGGTGCATACTAAGGACGATCACTTCATGGATATGCGAATATCGTTAGTGCCCCAGTTGGAGGATTGTGACGTCTGGCGTCTTCAATCTTCATACATTCCCATAAAACTTATGAGTTTATGTAGTCTCACAAAATTGTATTCTATCATCTTGCAATAAGGTCTTAGATATCACATATATCTCATACCTTGATTATTTCTGAAAACTAAATTTTCAGCTCCTTACTTTTCGAACAGATTTGAACTTCAAGTTTCATGGAGACAAGATAACTTTAGGTACTAATTGAAACCATAGCTCTTTGAATCAACAATGTGAGGTTTACTAAAAGTTTGCAATAGGACTTAATCATTTCTTGATTCTTTAACAATACGGTACCAGTCCGTAAAG
Source organism: Lolium perenne (assembly GCF_019359855.2). Classification (NCBI taxonomy): domain Eukaryota; kingdom Viridiplantae; phylum Streptophyta; class Magnoliopsida; order Poales; family Poaceae; genus Lolium; species Lolium perenne. Next base: position 135,244,133 of record NC_067248.2, read on the forward strand.
TTTCTTGTGAGACTTAACAGTATTTCTATCTCAATTACAAGACTAGCGCATGGTAGAAAACGGATGCCAATTCTACAAATTAATTCAAAATACTACTTAGACTATGTTTATGATAATTAGTTCATGTTTTAATCTAATTACTAATGAACTCCCACTTAATACAACTTCCCTCATAGTTGTTAAGTGGTACACGATCCAAATCCACTACACCAAAACCGATCATCACGTGAGATGATGTAGCTTCAATGGTGAACATCAACATGTTGATCATATCATCCATATGACTCGTTGATACGTCCATTTTGCATCACTATTTTATATCATAATTTGCTGTTATTCATTGATATATTTCATATTTGGAGATGATACTTATGTTATTTCATCTATTTTGCATGTTTCATGATTATTGGAGGATCGCGCACCGGAGACAGGATTCTGCTGGAAAAAGCGTCGTCAGAAGGCAATATTTCGGAAGATCAACAATTGCCAGAAATTATATGAAAAATCCTATTTTTCCAGAAGACGAAGGGAGCCAGAAGGGGGAGCCGAGAGGGGCCGCCGTGGGCCCACCTCATAGGCTGGCGTGGCCCAAGGCCTGGCCGCGCCGCCCTGTGAGGAGGGGGCCCACAGCCCCCTCTGGCCTCCTCTCCTTCGCGTACATCTTCGTCCCGAAAACCTAAGACCTGGGGGATAGTCGCGAAGAGTCACAGCCGCCTCTGCGGGGCGGAAAACACCAGAGAGAAAAGAGCTCTCCGGCAGGCTGAAATCTGCCGGGGAAATTCCCTCCCGGAGGGGGAAATCGACGCCATCGTCACCGCCATCGAGCTGGACATCATCTCCATCACCATCGTCATCATCTCCATCATCATCACCGCCATCTCCACCGCTGCACCTCGTCACCGCTGTAACAATTAGGGTTGAATCTTGATTGTTTGATAGGGGAAACTCTTCCGGTATTGATCTCTACTTGTTATTGATGCTATTGAGTGAAACCATTGAACCAAGGTTTATGTTCAGATTGTTATTCATCATCATATCACCTCTGATCATGTTCCATATGATGTCTCGTGAGTAGTTCGTTTAGTTCTTGAGGACATGGGTGAAGTCTAAATGTTAGTAGTGAATTATGGTTGAGTAATATTCAATGTTATGATATTTAAGTTGTGGTGTTATTCTTCTAGTGGTGTCATGTGAACGTCGACTACATGATACTTCACCTTTATGGGCCTAGGGGAATGCATCTTGTACTCGTTTGCTAATTTCGGGGTTGCCGGAGTGACAGAAACCTAAACCCCCGTTGGTATATCGATGCAGGAGGGATAGCAGGATCTCAGAGTTTAAGGCTGTGGTTAGATTTATCTTAATTACTTTCTTGTAGTTGCGGATGCTTGCAAGGGGTATAATCACAAGTATGTATTAGTCCTAGGAAGGGCGGTGCATTAGCATAGGTTCACCCACACAACACTTATCAAAACAATGAAGATTAATCAGCTACATGAAGCGAAAGCACTAGACTAAATCCCCGTGTGTCCTCAAGAACGTTTGGTCATTATAAGTAAACAAACCGGCTTGTCCTTTGTGCTAAAAAGGATTGGGCCACTCGCTGCAATTATTACTCTCGCATTTTACTTACTCGTACTTTATTCAACTGCTACATCAAAACCCCCTGAATACTTGTCTGTGAGCATCTACAGTGAATCCTTCACCGAAACTGCTTGTCAACACCTTCTGCTCCTCGTTGGGATCGACATTCTTACTTATCGAAAATACTACGATACACCCCCTATACTTGTGGGTCATCAAGACTATTTTCTGGCGCCGTTGTCGGGGAGTGAAGCGCTATTGGTAAGTGGGATTGGTAAGGAAAACTTTTACTGTTAGTGCTGATTTTATTTCTGCCTACTGCTGTAATTCATTATGGAGAGATCTTCTCTCGAATGCTTGTTTGGAAAATCTACTACTACTGCAAAGGTAGTGGATAAGGCGCCAGGTGAGGAAAATGTTCCATACAAAATACCTATGAAAATTATTGAACGTGTTGTGGATAACCGTTATACAGGGGATGGAATTGTCCATCCTGGAGATCATTTAATGTTCTTACATGAATTATGCAGTTTATTCAAGTGTGCAGGTATTGCTATGGATGAAGTGAGGAAGAAACTATTCTCTATATCGCTGTCTGGTAAAGCGGCGCATTGGTATAAATTACTGGATGATGGGGATTCTCTTGAATGGAATGATATTGTGCCCCGATTTTATTCTAAGTTCTATCCTCCAAGTGAAATTCACAAAGACCGGAACCGCATATATAATTTTTGTCCTCATGATGGAGAGAGTATTGCCCAAGCTTGGGGGAGATTGAAGTCTTTAATGCTCAAATGCCCCATTCATGAGCTTCCTGGTAATATTATTATTGATAATTTCTATGCAAGACTTTCTTTTCAAGACAAGACCTTGCTGGATACTTCTTGTTCTGGATCATTTACACGCAACAAAGAAGAGTTTAAAAGGGACCTTCTTAATCGGATCCAGGAGAATACTGAAGGATGGGAGAACGACAAGGATAGAGAATCAGGTATAAATTATGATTATAAATGCATTGAAGCTTTTATGGATACTGATATATTTCGTAATATGAGTGCTACTTATGGTCTTGATTCTCAAGTTGCTGCAAATCTTTATAAAGCTTTTGCCTCTCATTATGAATTGCCTAAGAAGAATTTTGATAAGTTTCATGAACCGTATAAAGATAAAATTGATTCATCTATAAATAAATGTGTTGTGATTGAAACTGTGGATCATGTTATTCCTGAAGCTTATATTGAAAAAACTCCTTTTCCTGCTAAAATGAAGGAGTACTCTGTTATAAATAGTGCGGTTAATAAAAGTGAAAAGAAACCTATAGAACCTGAAGAACAAATAAAAGTTGAACCCGCTATTGCAATAGTTAAAGATCTTGTGACTGAAAATGTGGAAGATGGTCATATTACTTTTTGTGAAGATGCTTCTAATATTGTTTCACATCCTAATAAGTCTAGGAAAGCTAGTGTTCCTATGCTCTCTGTTAGAATTGGTGATCATTGCTATTATGGTTTATGCGATATTGGTGCAAGTATTAGTGCTATTCCTTATGAGCTTTACACGGAGATTATGCACGAAATTGGTTCTTGTGAACTTGAAGATATTGATGTGGTTATTCAGCTGGCTAATAGAGAAACTATCTCTCCAATTGGTATTGTTCGAGATGTGGAAGTTCTATGTGGTAAGATTAAATATCCTGCTGACTTTTTGGTACTTGGTTCTGCTGCTAGTAAGTATTATCCTATCATTTTTGGTAGACCTTTTCTAAATACTTGTGGAGCTGTTATAGATTGCAAGAAAGAGAAAATTTTGACTAAATTTGCTGGTGAATCTTATGAGTTTAATTTCTCTAAATTTGCCAAAACTCCTTATAAAGCTGATTCGCCTAATAATGATTTTAGAGTTGAACAGTGTGCATCTATTGCTCTTGCTCCTAATAATCCTTTGCAGCAACATTTGGAGAATAGTGAGAGCGAAGTTTTTAGGGAAGAAAGAAATGAGCTTGATGAAATTTTCCTTCGTCAACCTATACTTAAACATGATTTACCGGTAGAAGATCTAGGTATAATGTTGCCACCAAAAGAAGATCCTGTTTTTGATTTAAAGCCATTGCCTGATGATCTTAAATATGCTCATATTGATGATAAGAAAATATATCCTGTTATTATTAGTTCTAAGCTTTCAGAGATTGAGGAAGAGAGGTTATTGGAAATATTGAAGAAACACCGAGGAGCTATTGGCTACACTCTTGATGACTTGAAGGGGATTTCTCCCTCTATTTGCCAACATGCCATTAATATGGAAGACGATGCAAAGCCTGTTGTTGAACATCAACATCGTCTAATTCCTAAGATGAAGGATGTGGTAAGGAATGAGGTATTAAAACTTCTTGAAGCTGGTATTATATATCCTATTGCTGATAGTAGATGGGTTAGTCCTGTGCATTGTGTTCCTAAGAAAGGAGGAATGACTGTTGTGCCTAATGATAATGATGAGCTCATACCTCAAAGAGTAGATGTAGGGTATAGAATGTGCATTGATTATCGAAAAGTTAATAAGGTTACTAAGAAAGATCATTACCCTTTACCTTTTATTGATCAAATGTTAGAAAGGTTGTCTAAGAATACTCATTTTTTGCTTTCTTGATGGTTATTCTGGGTTTTCACAAATTGCTGTTAAAACTAAGGATCAAGAGAAAACCACTTTCACTTGTCCCTATGGAACTTATGCTTATAGACGTATGCCTTTTGGTTTATGTAATGCTCCTGCTACTTTTCAAAGATGCATGTCTGCTATTTTTCATGGTTTTTGCGAGAGTATTGTAGAGGTATTCATGGATGATTTCTCTGTCTATGGGAATTCTTTTGATAATTGCTTGCGGAACCTTGATAAAGTTTTGCAGAGATGTGAAGAAACTAACCTTGTTCTTAATTGGGAGAAATGCCACTTTATGGTTAATGAAGGAATTGTATTGGAACATAAAATTTCTGAGAGAGGTATTGAAGTTGATAGAGCTAAAGTTGAAGCAATTGAGAAGATGCCCTATCCTAGGGATGTTAAAGGTATTCGTAGTGTTCTCGGTCATCTTTGGATTTTATAGGAGATTTATTAAAGACTTCTCCAAGATTTCAAAACCTCTTACTAATCTTCTTCAAAAAGATGTACCTTTTGTTTTTGATGATGATTGTAAGGAGGCTTTTGAAACTCTAAAGAAAGCCTTAACAACTGCTCCTATAGTTGAACCTCCTAATTGGAACTTACCTTTTGAAATTATGTGTGATGCTAGTGATTTTGCTGTAGGTGCTGTTCTTGGACAGCGAGTAGATAAAAAATTGAATGTTATTCATTATGCTAGTAAAACTCTTGATGCTGCTCAAAGAAATTATGCTACAACTGAAAAAGAATTGTTAGCGGTAGTCTTTGCTTGTGACAAGTTTAGATCCTATATTGTTGATTCAAAAGTTACAATTCATACTGATCATGCTGCAATTAGATACCTAATGCAAAAGAAAGATGCTAAGCCAAGGCTTATTAGATGGGTGCTTCTATTGCAAGAATTTGATTTGCATATTATAGATAGGAAAGGTGCTGATAATCCTGTTGCTGATAATTTATCTAGATTGGAAAATATTGCTTATGATCCTGTTCCTGTTAATGATAGTTTTCCAAATGAACAATTGGCTGTAATAAAGGTGAGCTCGCGAGATAGCCCTTGGTATGCTGATTATGCTAACTTTATTGTTTCCAAGTACTTGCCCCCAACCTTTTCAGCCCAGCAAAGGAGGAAATTCTTTTATGATTTGAGGCATTATTTTTGGGATGACCCACACTTATATAAAGAAGGAGTGGATGGTATTCTGCGAAGATGTGTTCCCGAATATGAACAACAAGAGATATTGAGTAAATGTCATGGTAGTGCTTATGGAGGACATCACGCCGGAGATAGAACCGTGCAAAAGGTTATACAATCAGGTTTTTATTGGCCAACTCTCTTCAAAGATGCAAGGAAGTTTATTTTATCTTGTGATGAATGTCAAAGGGTTGGTAATATCTCCAGACGCAATGAAATGCCTATGAATTATACTCTTGTTATTGAACCATTCGATTGTTGGGGATTTGACTTCATGGGACCTTTCCCTACTTCAGAAGGTAACACTCATATACTTGTTGCTGTTGATTATGTTACTAAATGGGTGGAAGCCATACCCACAAAAAGTGCTGATGGTGAGACTTCTTTAAGAATGCTTTTAGATATTATTTTTCCTAGATTTGGAGTTCCTAGATATCTTATAACTGATGGAGGTTCTCATTTTATTCATGGTGGTTTTAGAAAAACTCTTGCTAAATATGGTATTAATCATAGGATTGCTTCCGCTTATCATCCTCAAACTAGTGGGCATGTAGAACTATCAAATAGAGAGATTAAATCTATCTTGCAAAAGACTGTTAATAAATCTAGAAAGAATTGGGCTAGTAAATTGAAGGAAGCATTGTGGGCTTATAGAACTGCTTATAAAAATCCCATGGGTATGTCACCATATCAAATGGTCTATGGGAAAGCTTGTCATTTACCTTTAGAACTAGATCACAAAGGTTATTGGGCGGCAAGAGAACTAAATAAAGATCCTAAACTTGCCGGTAATAAGAGATTGCTACAATTGAGTTCTCTAGATGAATGGAGAAGTGAAGCTTATGAAAATGCTAAACTCTTTAAAGAGAAAGTTAAGAAATGGCATGATAGAAGAATTATCAAAAGAGAATTTAATATTGGGGATAAAGTCCTATTGTATCGGTCTCGTCTCAGATTCTTTGCAGGGAAATTACTCTCAAAATGGGAAGGACCATATGTCATTGAAGAGGTGTATCGTTCATGAGCAATTAAAATTAGCTCTCTCCAAGGCAATGCCACACAAGTGGTGAATGGACAAAGACTCAAGCATTATATCTCAGGTGATTCTTATAATGAAGATGTTGATGTTATTCGAGTGGTAACTCCGGAAGCTTTCATCAAAGGTCAAATTGACAGTCCGGCAAAATTCGACTTTGAATAGGTAACAATACTGGTAATAAAAAGTTCGTGTTTTACTTTCCGAACAATGTTTTTGCTGTTTTTGGAAAATATGAAAAATTACGAGATCGAAACGGAGTGGAGGGGACGCACGAGGGGGCGCCCCCATAGGCCAGCGCGGGCCCCATCCAGGCCGCGCCTCCCTATGAGGAGGCCGCCTCGTCGCCCCTCTCCGACTCTGGTTCGACCTGGTACTTTCCTTATGTCGTAAAAATTTATTCTATATAATCCCCCGGACCCCTGGAGGTCCGTATATCGTTTTCTCGACGTGTTTTGTTTCGAGCTGTTTCTGCCAGGATCTGTTTTCAATCTAGAAGCACCATGGTCTCCAACAACAAGGGCAAGGGGCTTTCGGAAGAGGAAGTGAAGAAGATGCCATCAAAACAAGAGCAACAAGCTGTTGGGAGCAAGAAAATCTTGGTGGGATCAGTTGACACTCGACGTTCTTTTTCTCATAACTTGCAGGGACCCTTACCACCTGCACCCAGCCTCGACTCTTTCCCTGTTTTGGAGGAAGGTTTACGGGTTACCGATGAGTTTTGTGATCAATACCGTGCTCTGAGAAGGGAGGTGGAGGTACTTCAAGAGGAGAATTATCGACTTCGCAGAATGCTAGAGCGGTTCCTCACTCCTAGCAAGGTTGTCCCATCATCATCACCACCGCCGAAGGAGTAATTCATCATCGGTATTGGCATCCCCTTGGTTTGTTCCAAGCTTGGGGGAGTGCCGTGGTATCACATCATCACTATCTTTTACTTTTTACTATCAAGTAGTGTCATATCATGAGTAGGGAAGTTATCATATAAGATGGATTGCAGTATGGAAGTATCTCTCCTTTAGTTGGTTATCTATGTATCCCTTGGTGTGAGTTATCGTTATGGAATATTAATGAGAAGTCTTATCATTTACACGTTGTACACCTTATTTTAGTTTGCAATCTCTACTATATGATTGATCTTGTTATTAGTATTGGTATCACTTTGGGAGCATTGAGTAAATCTATTTGGTTTTGGCAAACTTAGCATTGGTCAATAGCAACAACACTTTGAGATTTAAGTAGAAAAGAGAAATACATGTAGTTGTTTCATTGTCTTCCTTTCTTGTTAGCTCATAGCTTATTATTCTGAAGTTAAAATTATTTGTGCTTACAAGGAAGATGCATGATTGTTTCTATCACATGTATATTTGTTTGCTTCCCTCAACTCTTATGCTTGCTAATTAACCTTGCTAGCCAAAGACCTGTACTGAGAGGAAATGCTTCTCGTGCATCCATACTTTAGGCCAAACCTATGCCATTTGTGTCCACCATAACTACCTACTACATGGTATTTCCTGCCATTCCAAGTAAATACTTCATGTGCTACCTTTAAACAATTCAAAATTTACTATCTCTTATTTGTGTCAATGTTCTATAGCTCATGAGGAAGTATGTGGTGTTTTATCTTTCAATCTTGTTGGGCAACTTTCACTAATGGACTAGTGGCTTCATCTACTTATCCAATAACTTTGCAAAAAGAGCTGGCAATGGGGTTCCCAGTCCCAAATTAATTAACTTTCATAATTTTACAAATAGACACTCCTCCACGGTATGTGATTGTTGGATGGCACCCGAGGATTCGGTTAGCCGTGGCTTGAGAAAGCAAAGGTGGGGAGGAGTGTCATCTAAATAAAACTAAAATACAAAGGCACTCCTTCATGGTATGAGATTGTTGGCAGGCACCCGAGGATTCGGTTAGCCATGGCTTGTGTAAGCAAAGGTTGGAAGGAGTGCCAACCAAAAATAAAACTTTATGGGAGCCGCTCTTCGAGAGTTTGTCTGGCAAGGGGGTTAGAGAACCCGCTACCATTCGTTGACAATAACAAACACCTCTCAAAACTGTACTTTTATTCTCCTTATATGATTTCAAAAATGAAAAAGCTCTAGCACATGATTTAATCCCTGCTTCCCTCTGAGAAGGGCCTTTCTTTTACTTTATGTTGAGTCGGTAAACCTATCTCCCTCCATCGTAAGCAAGCATTTGAGTTGTTGTGATCAGACTATCTATATTGTGATTCACTTCATCATATCTTTTACTCTTCCTTGTTTAGTACAAGTTTTATCTGAATGAACATAGCTTTGAAAGTTATCAATGATTATGAGGAGATTATTTGCATTGAGTATGCAAGTTGTGCCATATAAGCTTTAACATAAGAGCGCTGCTCGATGAATAAGTATAACCTGTTAATTGTTCTATGACCAAGAACGAAGTTTGCCATTACCAATTATGATTTCTTGTGCACCTTTATTTGTGATTACTCTTTACTTGTTTCAAGTTGAACTATATGAGGAAGTTGTTCATTAGAATGTCTTGTGTGAGTTAATATGATGCTTCTTGTCCGTATTTTATTTATCGACTCTTCACTCCATAAACATGTGGTCCTGTTTACCGAGTTCAGTTTCGCTTGGGGACAAGCGAAGTCTAAGCTTTGGGGGAGTTGATACGTCCATTTTGCATCACTATTTTATATCATAATTTGCTGTTATTCATTGATATATTTCATATTTGGAGATGATACTTATGTTATTTCATCTATTTTGCATGTTTCATGATTATTGGAGGATCGCGCACCGGAGACAGGATTCTGCTGGAAAAAGCGTCGTCAGAAGGCAATATTTCGGAAGATCAACAATTGCCAGAAATTATATGAAAAATCCTATTTTTCCAGAAGACGAAGGGAGCCAGAAGGGGGAGCCGAGAGGGGCCGCCGTGGGCCCACCTCATAGGCTGGCGCGGCCCAAGGCCTGGCCGCGCCGCCCTGTGAGGAGGGGGCCCACAGCCCCCTCTGGCCTCCTCTCCTTCGCGTACATCTTCATCCCGAAAACCTAAGACCTGGGGGATAGTCGCGAAGAGTCACAGCCGCCTCTGCAGGGCGGAAAACACCAGAGAGAAAAGAGCTCTCCGGCAGGCTGAAATCTGCCGGGGAAATTCCCTCCCGGAGGGGGAAATCGACGCCATCGTCACCGCCATCGAGCTGGACATCATCTCCATCACCATCGTCATCATCTCCATCATCATCACCGCCATCTCCACCGCTGCACCTCGTCACCGCTATAACAATTAGGGTTGAATCTTGATTGTTTGATAGGGGAAACTCTTCCGGTATTGATCTCTACTTGTTATTGATGCTATTGAGTGAAACCATTGAACCAAGGTTTATGTTCAGATTGTTATTCATCATCATATCACCTCTGATCATGTTCCATATGATGTCTCGTGAGTAGTTCGTTTAGTTCTTGAGGACATGGGTGAAGTCTAAATGTTAGTAGTGAATTATGGTTGAGTAATATTCAATGTTATGATATTTAAGTTGTGGTGTTATTCTTCTAGTGGTGTCATGTGAACGTCGACTACATGATACTTCACCTTTATGGGCCTAGGGGAATGCATCTTCTACTCGTTTGCTAATTGCGGGGTTGCCGGAGTGACAGAAACCTAAACCCCCGTTGGTATATCGATGCAGGAGGGATAGCAGGATCTCAGAGTTTAAGGCTGTGGTTAGATTTATCTTAATTACTTTCTTGTAGTTGCGGATGCTTGCAAGGGGTATAATCACAAGTATGTATTAGTCCTAGGAAGGGCGGTGCATTAGCATAGGTTCACCCACACAACACTTATCAAAACAATGAAGATTAATCAGCTACATGAAGCGAAACCACTAGACTAAATCCCCGTGTGTCCTCAAGAACGTTTGGTCATTATAAGTAAACAAACCGGCTTGTCCTTTGTGCTAAAAAGGATTGGGCCACTCGCTGCAATTATTACTCTCGCATTTTACTTACTCGTACTTTATTCAACTGCTACATCAAAACCCCCTGAATACTTGTCTGTGAGCATCTACAGTGAATCCTTCACCGAAACTGCTTGTCAACACCTTCTGCTCCTCGTTGGGATCGACATTCTTACTTATCGAAAATACTACGATACAACCCCTATACTTGTGGGTCATCACTCGTGTTCAACCTTTCGGTTTCCGTTGTCCCGAGGCCATGTCTGTACATGCTAGGCTCGTCAAGCAAACCCAAGTATTCCGCGTGTGCAACATGGCTTACACCCGTTGTATGTGAACATTGAGTCTATCACATCCGATCATCACGAGATGCTTCGAAACGACGAACTATATCAACGGTGCATACGAGGGGAGAACACTTTATTATCTTGATATTAATGTGAGGGATCATCTTATAATGCTACCGCCGCGTTCTAAGCAAAATAAGATGCATAAAAGGATTAACATCACATGCAGTTCATATGTGATATGATATGGCCCTTTTGTCTTTGCGCCTTTGATCTTCATCTCCAAAGTACGGACATGATCTCCATCATCAACGGGCATGATCTCCATCATCGTCGGCGTAGCGTCAAGGTCCATGGCGCCGTCTTCATGGTTGTTCACCTCATGTAGCAACTATTAAAACTACTTTGAAATACTACTCAACATGAAATTTAAAGACAACCATAAGGCTCCTGCCGGTTGCCACAATACAATAATGATCATCTCATACATATTCATCATCACATTATGGCCATATCACATCACCAAACCCTGCAAAAACAAGTTAGACGTCTCTAATTTGGTTTGCATATTTTACGTGGTTTAAGGTTTTCGAGAAAGATCTAATCTACCTACGAACATGAACCACAACGGTGATACTAGTGTTGTCAATAGAAGAGTAAATTGAATCTTCACTATAGTAGGAGAGACAGACACCCGCAAAGCCTCTTATACAATACAAGTTGCATGTCGAACGAGGAACAAGTCTCATGAACACGGTCATGTAAAGTTAGTCCAAGCCGCTTCATCCCACTAAAGACAACAAAAGCATCAACGCCCACAAACCATTGTGTTCTACTCGTGCAACCATCTATGCATAGACACGGCTCTGATACCACTGTAGGGATTCGTTGCATAGAAAACAAAAATTTTCCTACCGCGAGAACGCAATCCAAGCCAAGATGCAATCTAGAAGACGGGAGCAACGAGGGGATGATCGAGACTCACCCTTGAAGATTTCCAAAGCCTATAAGAGTAGGCTCTTATTGCTGCGGTAGACGATCACTTGCCGCTTGCAAAAGCGCGTAGAAGATCTTGATCACGGTGCCACGATCGGGCATCACCTCCGTACTCGGTCACACGTTTGGTGTTGATGAAGACGACGTCCTTCTCCCCGTTCCAGCGGGCAGCAGAAGTAGTAGCTCCTCCTTGAATCCGGCAGCACGACGGCGTGGTGGCGGTGGCGATGGAGAACTCCGGCAGAGCTTCGCTAAGCGTGCGGGAGAGGTGGAGGAGAGGGGGGCGGCTAGGGTTTGGGAGAGGGGTGGCCGGCCACTAAGGGGGTGCGGCCAAGCTATGGCTTTGTGGTGGCCGGACCCCTCCCCTATGCCCCTCATTATATAGGTGGATCCCCAAGTGTTGGACTACAAGTCTTCGAATAAGACCCCAACACAAGAACCTTCCATGTAGTAGGGAAACCTACCCAAGGTGGGACTCCCACCTCAAGTGGGATTCCCCCCTTCCATGTGGGGGGGTGGCCGGCCCCCTTAGGTGGAGTCCACCTTGGAGTCCCCCCTCTAGGGTTGGCCGGCCATGGGGAGGTGGAGTCCCTCCGGGACTCCTCCTTCCTTAGTGATTCCTTCCGGACTTTTCTAGAACCTTCTAGAACCTTCCGTAAAATCACCGGATCATTTTCAAACTTATAAAATGACTTCCTATATATGAATCTTATTCTCCGGACCATTCCGGAACTCCTCGTGATGTCCGGGATCCCATCCGAGACTTCGAACAATACTTCGAACTCCATTCCATATTCAAGTTCTACCATTACAACATCAAACCTTAAGTGTGTCACCCTACGGTTCGCGAACTATGTGGACATGGGTGAGAACTTTCTCCGACCAATAACCAATAGCGGGATATGGAGATCCATAATGGCTCCCACATATTCAACGATGACTTTAGTGATCGAATGAACCATTCACATACGATACCAATTCCCTTTGTCACGCGATATTTTACTTGTCCGAGGTTTTATCATCGGTATCACTCTATACCTCGTTCAACCTCGTCTCCTGACAAGTACTCTTTACTCGTACCGTGGTATGTGGTCTCTTATGAACCATTCATATGCTTGCAAGCTATTAGACGACATTCCACCGAGAGGGCCCAGAGTATATCTATCCGTCATCGGGATGGACAAATCCTACTGTTGATCCATATGCCTCAACTCATACTTTCCGGATACTTAATCCCACCTTTATAACCACCCATTTATGCAGTGGCGTTTGATGTAATCAAAGTACCTTTCCGGTATAAGTGATTTACATGATCTCATGGTCGAAAGGACTAGATAACTATGTATTGAAAGCTTATAGCAAATAACTTAATGACGTGATCTTATGCTACGCTTAATTGGGTGTGTCCATTACATCATTCATATAATGACATAACCTTGTTATTAATAACATCCAATGTTCATGATCACGAAACCATGATCATCTATTAATCAACAAGCTAGTTATACAAGAGGCTTACTAGGGACTCCTTGTTGTTCACATAACACACATATATCAATGTTTCGGTTAATACAATTATAGCATGGTATGTAAACATTATCATAAACACAAAGATATATTATAATAACCATTTATTATTGCCTCTTGGGCATATCTCCAACAGTCAGTACAACAGGCATGGAGGCACGGACTGCCATTCTTGAAGCTGTCATATCTCAAGATTTATGGATTTGGCATTCGTTCTTTGGCATGGCCGGTTCCAACAATGCCATCAGTGTGTTGCACCGATCACCGTATTTCAACCGGCTCATGCAAGGCAAAGCTCCCCGGGTGAGCTATGAGATCAATGGGAATGCATATGACAAGCCATATTATCTTGTTGGTGGCATCTACCCTGACTGGGGCCACACTGGTGAAGACTGTCCGTAATCCAAACTCTGAGAAGACGAGGAGGTTTTCCAAGATGCAAGAGGCTTGCAGGAAAGATGTGGAGCGCAGATTTGGTGTGCTCCAAGCTCGGTGGGCAATTGTCCGTCACCCGACAAGAACATGGTCGCTGAAGACCATGCATGAGGTGATGACATGCTTCGTGATCATGCACAACATGATCGTTGAGAACGAGCGTCCTGATGGCCGTAATGAGAACCACTGGGACTTTATCTTGGGAGGACTATCTACATATGAATGTAGAAGCCACTAATGAGAATGTCTGCAAACAGCTGCAGACGGATCTGATTGAGCATCAGTGGACATTGGCTGGCCATGAAGATCATGCCTAGAGAAATACTATCTTATTTTCATGTAGACTTTTCAAAATTTGAATGTAATAACTATGACTTCGTTGAATTCCTTATTTTGTTGTTTGGAAACTTCATAATTGATGCAAATGCGGAAATGCGTCGGGCCGCTGGAGCCACCCGTAGGTGCATACGAACGCGCGGACAAAAACAGTCTGTCTCGCGTCCGCCGCGCGACGCAAACGGACGCTGGCGGACACCAAAATCCGTCGCGCCGCTGGAGATGCCCTAATAGATAGATTTGCAGCCCCACATAAACACTGTCGGATGGGATGCTGCACCCTGGTGTCACGGTGGGGGGGGGGGGGGGGGGTTGGGCGTCCCCATACTTACCCCCAAACATTTTTTTATTTACAAATTAACACTCTATTTATAATTTTGAAGACGCTTCGTGGCTTAAAAAAAACATTACAACGGTATATGAAGAACATCCAGAAATCTTGAAAGACATCAATACGGCATACAAAAAAACTATACTAGAGGTTCTGTTCGCCCTCATCTTCTTCGTTGTCGTTGTCATTGTCGCTGCCGTCACCGGAGTCATCGTTGGAGTCGCCGCCGGAGTCACCGCCGGAGTTGTCACCGTGGTATTGGATACGGCAAGACTCGTTGCCGAACACCATGAGCTTATTATCTCGTTGTCGCTTTCGTAGAAGAAGTTCACCAAGCAGCCAACCTCGACGTCGTGGGCGCGGGCGAACTTCTTGCAGCCGGTGTGGAAGTACATGCTGCTTTCCCCGTCGAACAAGACCTCCACGGTCCACGGTAGAAGCCGGAACTTGCTTTCCGTAGGGTCACCTTGGACGGCTCCCGGTCGGTGAGAAATTCGGCGAACTTCTCCGGGAGATTGTTCTTGACGAAAGGGTCATCGTTGATGATGATGACGAACTCGAAGTACTTTCTATGGGGCACTCTGTTTGACACGAGAAAAACGTCTATGAAAGACAGACGCGCTACGTTGTGGGGAAGGATGGTAGCGTGTTTCTCTCATGCGCCGGGTAAAGAAAATAGGTGCGGGCGTGCCAGTGTACCGTAGTACACAAGAAAAAGATAGGGAAGCATGCATTTCATTAATCTCCAAGAGAAACAAAGTACAAGTTCCCGAATACAAAGCGCTCCGTGGCCTGCTTGGACGGCCAGCTTGACTATGGCGATTGCGATCTCCTGGTTCCCGGGGCCTCGGAAGGCACCCGGTTAATTACTCCCGCGGGTTACGCCACGAGACACCTCCGATTAAGTCGTGTGGTCGTCTTCGTCGTCTTCGCTTCACGTTCTCCATGCATGATGTGGTGGTGGTGTGTATGGGCGGCGGCAGAGCCCGAGTCCTCGTCGGTACACGCATTTTGTTTGACACGAGAAATAATAAAAGGTGGACTAAATATTATCTCTCTACGTGCCAGAGGAAAATGAATATGCGGGCGTGCCAGTGTACATAAGTACACAAATAAAACATAGGGAAACATGTATTTTTATTAATCTCTCAATGGAGAAACGAAATTACAAAATCCCTTTACATATGCGCTCCGTGGCCTGCTAGCGCGGCCGATATGACTTGGCGATTGTGTGTTCTGGTTCACGGGGCCTCGGAAGGCTTCCGATTAATTACGTCCGCGAGTCAACGCTGCGGACCACCTCCGATTAAGCTGCTGCAACGGTCGTCGCCTTCAAGTCTCACCTTCTCCATGCACTTGGCGTAGACGATGATGATGTGATGGTGAAGTGGAAAGCGGGACGGTACGTCCGTTGCCCCGGTGATGCTTAGCCATACTTTCCGGCTTGTCGATGTCCGATGATGAAGATGTCTGGCCTCGTCGGCTCAGACAGATGGGCGGCCTTCGCCTCGTCGGTGCCAGGCCTAGTGGTGTTCGCCTCGTCGGTGTCGGACTTGATGTCTCGTCTTCGCCTCGTCGGTGCCCGGCAAGAAATGGTTTGCTTCATCGGAGAAAAGACATGTCGGTGGAGTGGCTTCGCCTCGTCGGTGCTAGGCCGATGTTGGGGAAGAGGGTTGATGTGGTTGTCGGAGTAGAGTTAAACATCGTCGCGTGGCAGCGTGGCTTGATGACGATGATGTATGAACTTGGCGATGTAGATCTTGTAATGCCGGAGGCGTGCATGGGCCCATTGAGGCTTGATATTTTGTGGTCGTGTGACTCGGCTAGAAGAAGGGCAGCGTGCTGATGTAGTTGAAGCCCTCGCCGCCTTGTCACGGAGTCGATGAAGATGATCTTCGTGTTGATGTAGCTGGCGTCAGTGTATGGTACGGGTTGATGAAGATGTGCATCGGCTGATGGTCATCTTGTCTTGTTGGGTTCGAGATGGGGTCGGTGTAGTCCTTGACGGGAGCTCCGTTGAAGGCGACGACGCGTATGGACGTGTAGCTTGCAGCGGGTGGGACGGAGCCGAATCCTCAGCGTCCATGATGAATCGATCTCCGGGCATCGACATGGGGACCTCGTACGGTGATGCATACACCCGCTTGAGTTCAGCTATTTGTACCTGATAACACAACACAGCTTGCATGTGGTAAATTAATTAATCAATGTACCCATATATACCTTGTTATTAGGATCAAAGGGCCATGGGCTTTATGCATGGCTCCTACTCGTATGTCACGTGGGCATCTGTAGCTAGATGAGATGCCTCCGTTTCTCTTCATACCGCGCTTGCAATGGGTGGGCGTTGTGCTGCGCTGGAGATGAATACTGGCGCTCGGCTGCCCACTGGCGTCGGTGCCGATGCAGCCGTGTGCATCAGTGTTGACGATGTGGGGCGTATATGTGGAATATCAGCGTGTTGGCCACAATGATGATGTCCACCTAGCTCCTGGCGCGCATGGTGTGCCGCCGCCCCAGCGCCGGCGCCAGAATGACGAAGGAGGTCTCTGCGGTGATCATGATGGCGAGGTCTTGGCACCACATTGGTGGCGCACGTGCGCTTATGGGCGTCGATGGTCTCGATGAGGGCCAAGTTCACCATCACCGGGTGCACGCCGATGGGCTGCAGATGGAAGCTCCAGCGGCGACGTCCTCGTCGATGGAGGCAATCTTGTTCACAGCGGCTTCTGGTGGCGTCGATGAGCAGGACCTCCACGGCCATGGTTGGCATCGTCGGCGCAACGGCTAGCTTGCCTTGTCAGCGTCGCAGAGAGCTTCGCTTGATGTGCATCATGGCGTGGCATCGGGTCGCTGCCGGACACGCCGTGTTGCGGACTTCCGCGACAGCCCGCCGGTGATGGGCAACCTTCGTCTTCAGGTTGTGGGTCGCGCGTCCGTAGCCCCGGGTCTCTTGTTAGGCGCATCGCCTGCTGCCGTCGTGTACCAACTTGGCGCGTCATCCGCTGCCAGTGGTCTTGCTGGTGTCGCATCTCGGCGGCACAGCGTGCATTTCTGCAACGGCTGGCATCACCGGTGCATGCCAAGGGCTACCTGTAGACAGCTCCGGAGAGACCATCCGCGTCGACGGAGCTGATCTTGTTGGTCCCGGATGAAGACGGCCTCCATTGACGATGGCCTCCATTGGTCTTGTCAGCGTCATCGGCGTGATGGCTTCTCACCGTTGGTGTCGCAGCAAGCTTCATCGGCTACCTTTCCAGCTTGATGCGTATTATGGCGTGGCGTGGGATCCCTGTCGGGTCACGACGCGCCGCCGATGTCTTCGACCTCCGGTGATCGGCCACCTCCGGCTTCACGTCGTGGGGCGCGTCAGATCCCTGGGTTCTTCTCTTGTTAGGCGCATGGTCCGCTGCCTCTTCTTCTTGTGTGTATGCTCCCGGTGGACTGCCTCATGTACGTAGCGCTGCAACTCAATACAACCAAAACGATTTCTTATGGTGGCGTGGCCTCCATTTCTACAGCCGCCGGCATCACAAGACGGACGGTGACGGGCGGCGTATGAGAATCCCCGGTGGCGGCGTCCTTGGCGATGGAGATGATCTTGTTCACCATGGACTCTGCGGGTGGCGTGGTGGAGCGAGGCTTCCACGGCCATGGTCGGCGTCGACAGCGCCATTGCTAGCTTGCGTTGTCAACGATGCGGAGAGCTCCGCTGGACGTGCTCACGGCGCAACGTCGGGTCGCTGCCGGACACGCCGTGTTCGCGGCATCCTCGACCACCGGTGATCGGCACCCTCCGTCTTCACGTCGCCGGGCGAGCCCGCTGCCCCGGCTCTCTGGCCTTTTGTTAGGCGCGTCAGCCGCTGCCTTCCCTTCTTTTCCTCCCCTTTTCCGTAACTGTTGCTGCGTCCCTTTTATAGACGAGAGCCCCGGCCGAACCGAATGGAACGCGCGGCGCGGGCGTCGTTCAAGTTGTTCAGCCGTTCCTCCATTTGCGGCTCGGAGAGGGAGGAGGAAGGCAGTGGCTGACGCGGCCATAGAGCCGGGGCAGCGGACGCGCGCCCCGCAACATGAAGACATACGGAGTTTGCCGATTACCGGCGAACAAGGCGATTGAGGATGTCGGCGACACGGCGTGTCCGGCAGCGACCGACGCCGCGCCATGAGCACATCAAACGGAGTTCTCTGCAGCATTGACAAGGCAAGCTAGCCATGGCGCCGCTGCCGACGACCATGGCCGTGGAGGCCCTGGGCCTTCGCGCCACCACAGTCCGTGGCGAACAAAATCGTCTTCGTCGAGGAGAAGGCCGCCGCTGGAGCTTCCCATATGCAGCCCGTCGGCGCGCACCGGTGATGCTGGCATCTCTCGAAACGCATGCCGTGTCACCGGGATGAGATTCATTTCCTCCATTACCGAAACACCATTGTGGCTGTATCAAACTGCAGATGACACCCCGAACAGGTAGCGGAGGCGGCGACGAAGTACACAAGCGCCCAACGGCGGTAGCTGAGCACCACATACCCGGAGGCGACGGATGACACGCCGAACACACGCCATGGAGCCACGATGCAGAGCGCGCCCCACAACATGTGAAGACGGAGGTCGCCGATCATCGTTGCCGAGGACGTCGGCGACACGGCATGACCGGCAGCTGCTCGACGCCGCGCCATGATGCACGCCAAGCGGGAAGGGCGGCCGATGGAGCTCCCTGCGACGCTGACGAAGAAAACCATCCCGCCGTCGACGCGGACCATGGCCGCGGAGGCCCTGCTCCTCCAGGCCACCAGAGTTCGTGGCAACATGATTGCCTCCGTCGACGAGGACGGCGCTGCCGGAGCTTCCCATATGCAGCCCGTCGGCATGCACCCAAACTTGAAGACGGAGGCTGTTGCATCTCACCGGCAGACGCGGAACTGTCGCCAACGGTCCCGGTGCTGCGCCGGGATGCAAACCTCGAGGGATGGCTATGGAGCTCGACGCCGTCGACTGCAACGCCGATGATCAGAAGCCCTCACAAGACACGACATGTCAAGCCTCCAAGGGCCATGTAGGCGTATCCCATGGTGTGTGTACGTATGCTGCCTAACGCTAAGCACAAGAAGAAGATCAAGATCTATGCGCTTGGCACCTCGCCGGTGAACCTAGTCATCACCGAGCACGTCTATTATGGCCTCGCTGGCACTACCGATTCAATATCAGAGCATCATCATCATGGTTGCCGAGGAGACTGCCTCTCAAGGGCTCCGTGACATTGTTGGCCGATACAGCGCTGACGCTGACAGCAGCGACACATCGCGCCAGGAACTACGCGAGCATCACCGACACGATACCCAAGCCACTCCGTCAACATGAACTAGGCCAGGCCAGTGCGGAGGGCAGCTGACCACCATGTGGCATGTGCCCATGTTGGTCAGCACCTTACACACGTCGAACATCAGAGGAAGAGAAGCAAGGCATTTCATTCAGCTGGAAATGCTCACTTACACGTTTGAAGGAGCTTCCAGCCAACGGTGCTTTGGTCCATCTAATGAAGGTACGTGAATACAAATTGATTATATAACTACATGCTTGTGTTTTAGTAGCAGGTATGAATAGATTGCCTCGATCATCAAGGACGTCCGGGAACCAGCACCGTCGTGCCCGCAGCTGGGTTTTCGTAGGACGACGCATACACATCCACGCATCGGTCCCCTTCAACGGAGCTTCTGCCGAGGACTACATCAACATCTATAGCTCGTATTCAACCAGACGAGACATCACTATGCGGCCGACCGACCAGCATCGACCGATAACAACATCAACAAATCAGCGTACTCTTCGTCGACTTCTTTTAGCGAGGACTACATTGGCATGCTGCCATTCTTCTACGTCAACCGACTACTCTAGCCGGGTCACATGACCGCGACACATCAAGCCTCCATGGGCCCATGCACATATCCGACATCACAGGATCTACATCGCCAAGTTCATACATCATCGTCGTCAAGCCACGCTGCCACGCGACGACGTTTAAGTCTACTCCGACAACCAGATCAACCCTCTTCCCCAACATCGGCCTAGCACCGACGAGGCGAAGCCACTCCACCAACATGTCTTTTCTCCGATGAAGCAAACCATTTCTTGCCGGGTACAGACGAGGCGAAGGCAAGACATCAAGTCCGACACCGACAAGGCGGACACCACTAGGCCTGGCACCGAGGAGGCGAAGGCCGCCCATCTGTCTGAGCTGACGAGGCCAGACATCTTCATCATCGGACATCGACAAGCCAGAGAGTATGGCTAAGCATCACTGGGGCGACGGACGTACCGTCCCGCTTTCCACACTTCACCATCCCATCATCATCGTCTACGCCAAGTGCATGGAGAAGACAAGACTTGATGACGACGACCATTGCAGCAGCTTAATCGGAGGTGGTCCGCGGCGTTGACTCGCGGACGTAATTAACCGGGAGCCTTCCGAGGCCCCGTGAACCAGAACACACAATCGCCCAAGTCATATCGGCCGCGCTAGCAGGCCACGGAGCGCATATGTAAAGGGATCTTGTAATTTCGTTTCTCCATTGAGAGATTAATAAAAATACATGTTTCCCTATATTTTATTTGTGTACTTATGTACACTGGCACGCCCGCATATTCATTTTTCCCTGGCGCGTAGAGAGATAATATTTAGTCCACCTTTTATTATTTCTCGTGTCAAACACACTCCTCTTTCTCAAGCGACAGTGAGCGTGCAGCACGACCGCCCTGCCCTTTCCATGGCCGCGGCTAGTTGAACCCGCCATGAAACACGTGCAGAGAAAGTTGGGTGGCAGCGACTAGGGTTGTGGATGCATGTGTGGTGCTAGGTTTGTGTTTGAGGGGCGATGAGAAAGCACCGCGTTGTATACGCAAGAGGAAGGCGAGGGGGCAATGGCGTGCATTAATGCCGACAGACATGTCAAGGTGCGGCGAGACGTCTCGCTACGCGTCTGGCGCGAAATTAATTTGCGTTGGCAAGAGGTAGGCGACGGGTGTGTGGCAACCCTGTGCGCTGACGAGGCTAGCCCGCCACTCTGGATGCGGGTTTTGGTTCCGTCCAGCGCCCCCGCAGCGTCCCCTATGTAGCGGGGATGACCTTAGAACGTTGGACACCGTATTAGGCCACGCCCAGCAGAAAAGGTCGGGACGCGCGGCCGAGGGAGGTTAAACGTCCATCGTGCGCCAAATCGAGGAATGCGGATGTAGATGCTCTAATATTGAGATTTAGAGGGGATACCTCCTTTATGAGCGGTCAATTAAGATCAGCTATCCACACACTCTTTATTTCCACCTAATTGATCAATGAAAGACTATGGCTTGTTTGATTCAAAGAATTTATAAAAAAACTTTGTATAATTGAACCCTCCAAAATGTTTATGAATTCCTTTCCTGCACTACAATCCCTAGGATTTCCAATAAGAGCTTAGATCTCTTCAAAAAAATTCTATGTATCTATGACAACTCATACATGCACTTCATTTCTTCCGAAATTTCCTGTGTTTTTCATGTGGTGAATCAAACTATTCGTGCAACTTATTCATGTATTTATTTATCATATAGGATTCCACGTGGCATGACATACTGTTCTCGTGTTTTCCCTATTCGAATGCTTTTGAAATCCTCTAAATCAAACAGGCTCTAAAGAAAACGAAACAAGAATATATATTTGGTTTTAAAGCAGGTGTTGTTGTGTTGCATCTGATTTCCAAGAAATTTGCAGCATTTTTTATTTATTTTAAAAGTTATGTGATATCTACTGAAAAAATAACCCAACTTGCAAGTCCCTTGAAGTATACTACTCGTCTTAACAAAGAGTGAATTTCATCTTTTACCCAATTCTTCGCATTTTGACGTGAATTACCTACGACTAGCCTGTTTTTCCACTTGGACTACCCAATTATGTTTATTAATCTTTACCGTTTCTAAGATTTTGGAAATGAAATAATGTGAGTCAGTTCAGACCGGGTTGGGCCACGACCGGTGAACCAGTTCGACAGGAAAAAAAAAGCGAGGACAAACCACAAGCAAAGCTTGTGTATTTGGCGACCGAGACCCACATGGAATATATTAAAAGGGGTTAAAACATGCAAACATCCTACTACATGGGTAATCCAGGTGAAAATTTGCCGAGGGCTTGTTTGGTACTATTTTTTGGTAGGGATTACCGGCATAATCTTGGCGGGGATTCGGTGTCGTCACTCAATCCCATCAAGTCTCCATTTACCTATAGTCCCTAATCCACTACAAAGGGGTTTGTTTCTTGGGTTTTATCCCTAATCCCTAATCCGGCCACTAGGGAGGGATTGTTTTCTTGGATTTTAAGAAAATACACTATGGATTGGATACGTGGGGATTTGGGACTAGAACGGGATAATTCCCACAAATGTCTAAAAGTACACTAGTATCAAATAAAGCTTAAATATAGGCAATTCATGTAAAGAAATGTGAAAGATGAAATTTGCTCTAAAAAATAGCCAAAACAACACTAATCCTACAAACATGCAGGTGTACGCATCGATCTATAAAACTAATCTCATTTCGTGATCTAGAACGGATAAAATTGAAAGTGGCATAAAACTAAATCACGCTCATTCCTTAGATCTAGAAATACAAAGAATATTAGACGTGTTAACGTGGCAAGTGTCTGGAGTTCTCATTCTTTGTGATTATCTTTTTTCAACGAACCTGCCAAAGGTATCCTGCAATTCTACTAAGAAGAACAAAATTGGCCAAGCTAATAAAAAAAATCAGACCCAACAATCCCATAACTCAGTTCATTAAGGAAACCGAGCAAAAGCCCTAATTACTACATGGCTAAAAGAGCAAGTATAATAAGGTACAGTCAGCTGGCTATAAGAGATAAAATATTATAAGTTTACTTAGTTGGATGAAAGAGATTAGGAGAGAGAAGATAAGTGAGCTCTTATCTAAGAACCGACTCTAGCACGTGCTCCTAGCCACTATGTAAGATTAAAAGGTGGACCATATATTATACAAGAATTACACTTTTATAGCTTACTATTGTACATGCTAGGTATAAGTTGAATATAGATGATTTGACAAATTGTTATAGCCGGTTGCACTATTGTTCTTGCTCTTAGGTCTAAAACACATACTACCCGCGAACATAGAAGATCTGTCACAACACATGAACCAAAACATGCCGCTTGACCCTGTAGTTTGCACCATCTTCCATCTTCCTTACTCCATCGCAACTATAAATCCGCCACTATGGTGGCGAGCCAGGAGTCGACGAGAAGGCTAGATCAATCTCCTGGTGGATCTTCTTGGCGTGTCCTCTCCAATGTCTGATCAAGCGGATGGACGAGAGCCTCCACCCGCAAGCGGTGTTTCTTGTAATCTTTTTTCCTTGTGGTGTGTGTGCTTGTAAGCTGATCCTCATGTACTCTGTATTTGCCGTTCAGGCGTTATTAATTTAACGCAGGGTTCTAAGGCCTACTCTTTAAAAAAAAGAAAAAATGGAATACTATATTTTGTTATCTAATATTGATTTATTAAACCAAAGAGTATATTACTTTTGTTTAGAGTATAGACCTATTATGAACATGCCAACTCATTATGAATCGGGTTGAAATGGCAGTACTTTTTCAGGACACCCACCACCCCTGCCCCTCCCCCCCCCCTCTCTCTCTCTCTCTCATCACAAGTCACTCCCGTGCAACAACGGTTAAGGCTCTGCCGCCGGTGTCTCCCTCCCCTCCCTGCCGGCTCTGCCCTGCAAACACCTCTCCGCTCTGCCCCCCACACTGCTCACACTGCCTTCGACTTCGCATCTTCTCTTCTCGAGGAGGCGCATGGCATGAAGCCAGCACGTCTCGCCCGCCGAGGATGAGAGGCTGGGCCACCACCAGCAGAGGACGACGACCCCCGCCACCGACCGCACCGCGAGGAGGAGGAGAGAGATGGGGAACTGCGGAGCGAAGGAGGAGAATGCCGTCGTCGCCGCGCATGCACAAGGTTGTTCTTTACTTTCCCTTCCCGGTGCTGGGTTGGGGATTTCTTGCCGATGCTCGTTTTGGAGCCGATGGTTGCTGGGATCTCGGAGTTGGACGCTTTGAATTACATCCAACTCTCGAATTTGGCGTTGGAATCGCCCAAGGAACAATCTTTGCTTCGGTTCTGATGGCGTCCGGTTTATTAGGATCTTCGGCTTGGCGAATTCAGTTTTTCTTGTAGGCATGTTCTAAATCGGCAATGCGAAAGGAGGGTTTTGATTAAATTCTGAATTTTATGCGTAACATTTTTTCTTCATTTTTTCCTGTTAATCCAATGGGGGACTTTGGTCTAGAACATGTGTTTGGTCGAATTCAATCCTTTTTAGTTCAGTCTTCGTCTCCAGAAGCCCCATTTTGATTTCTCCTCTCTAATATTTCTACTTTGATGATCTGTTGTTCCTTGCCTCACTGCATTTGCTGGCAAAGTTGCCATTCTTCCCTGCTTCCTTATCTTCTTGGTTCTTGCATCATAAATCCCCGCTTTATTGTGCTCATTGGGAAAATTTACAGCCACTTGCTCCAATGGGGGCTTCAATTTCTGTGCTCCCTCCCTCACTGGGTTGTGTAGTGTTGACTTCAGTATTGCAGAAAAGACAACCATGATCCTGCACGTTGAATAAACATAATCTCTTCTAGCAGCAACTGGCATTTTAAAAGCAAATTGCAACTGTGCAGTAGATCTGGTCTACTGGTCCTGTTTACTCCTTACTGTAACTAATTTGCCCATGTGTATACTTTTTTCTTCTCACTCCCAGAAATGTAGTCGAAGCTAGTATTTAATGGGTGGCCCATATTTTACTCCTTCTCATCTTACTTTTACAATTTACGGTGTTCCTTATTAATATAGAAAGCTGATGCTTCGGCTGGAAAATTCTGTTTTTCTTCCAACCATGTCTGTCAAATAAAACAATGCTGATAATCCAATATATTACTTATTTTCCAACTAATCACTTAGACTCGGCTCTATACTACATAAGTGAGCTCAGATTTTTCTTGATTTTTCCTGCTTAAAATGTTTATATAAAAACTGAGTATCAGAAAAATCTCAAAAGTGGCTACTTGTTCAGAGCGAGGATTCAATCTATTATGCCCTTACTTTTTTTAGTGTGATAATTTCTTTTAACTTTTTCGGACTGATGCATAGCCGGCAATAGTAACATAAACTTATTTTTCCTTTTTGTTGTTCCCGCTATGTTTTCAGTTCAGCAGCTCCACTTGTTAGAACACTCCGCCAAGAATACTCTTGCAGATAAGAAGACCACCCGAGCATCATCAAATGTAAGTGATCCTCCAACACCTAGGAAAATCGACGATGCCAAGAACATTTCCATATACAACAACGTGATTTCCTTCACGTTGTTTGAGCTTGAAACAATCACAAAGAGCTTTCATGCCGATTATGTTCTTGGCGAAGGAGGCTTTGGGACTGTTTACAAGGGTTACATAGATGAGAATGTCAGGGTTGGTCTGAAATCACTGCCTGTTGCCGTCAAGGTTCTCAATAAAGATGGACATCAAGGGCACAGAGAATGGCTTGTGAGTAACCAAGTTATCCTTATTTTTTCATGATTGCTAGTGTTTATTATGTACATGGGAATGAAGAGAATTAATAATTCTTACAAGAACTTTGATACATCATAGTTGTGCATGTTATTCTGTGCTATCTGGAGATGCTATGTATGGCAGCACATAAGACAAACTTATTGATGACTCCCTGCGCAACTTTTTTCTTAATATCATGCAAATAAGCATGCCTGGTCAGGATAATTCTCTATAAGCTACAATAAGAAAGACTAAAAAACTTCTTTGGGTGTATGCATTTTAGAGAGAGGGCGTGGAAAGTTTATAAGCTGATGAAACTATTTGTATCGAGTGTACATGTCTGGTATAAGCTTAGTCCCGCAGTCATGCTTTTAGTTACTAAAATCATGCATTCATTGTTGTGGTCGGGTTTAAATAAACATTAGTGCTATGCTGAGCACAAGTAACAGCACCAACCAAAGGGGCTGACATTCGTATGTCACTCTGAACAACAATAATAGGGCTACTGAGTTATTTTTATAGAGACTGTGTTTGATGGTTTTATGCATACTTATACCCTGTTAAATCATCACTTGTTCGGTATTTTGCTTTTGCTAAAGAGTTCTCAATATGTTTACTCATTTTTTTTATATCTTGGTCAGACTGAGGTTAATTTCCTGGGGCAGCTAAGACATCCAAACCTAGTAAAGTTGATTGGATATTGCTGTGAAGATGACCACAGATTGCTTGTCTACGAGTTCATGTTTCGAGGAAGTCTGGAAAACCACTTGTTTCGAAGTAATACTTCTGCTACTCTTCACACCTCGCATGTTATCATAACAGTTTCTGTGGGGCCATATGTTTACACATTTTCGCTCGATCCCTTCTCTCTAATGGCATTGAAATCATCCTTATGATGGCCACAATTTGGACAATAAAAGTACATTGTTTCCCTGTCAGTGTTACTGGTGTGATGTAACTTTGCATCATGTAGCACACTAGGCATATTTTTTTAGCTCCTGTAGCTTTATAAAGGAAAGATAACCTTGAGCTCCTTGTAAAGTCCAGAACACAAACTCACCTGAGCTGGGGCTGGGTGTGCACTCACATGCATAGCCAACTGAGTGATTCCCAGTTTTCTGTAACTTCCCTGATCTTTAATAGCTCAATAAGTTTCACTTGGCAAATAAAATCCGGTTCTAGCTTGTTGGAAACAGATGTTGGTAGTGTCAGTTCAGGCATTTGAACTTGATCATCAGCCTTTTTGTCAGAGCTTATCCAGTAAACAAGTGATTTCCACATCTAACTGCCAGTATTGCACTTCTGCAGCTGAATTGGCCTGTTCATTGTGTATTGTTGAAAAAATTATTTACGAGATTTATCCAGTAAACAAGTGATTTCCACATCTAACTGCCAATATTGCACATCTAACTTTGCATTGTGTATTATTGAAAATTTTATTTACGAGCTTTATCCAAATTGCCACAGTTACCTACTTGTATACTCAGTGTGGTTATTATACTATATTTATATGCTGGGTTAGACTTGTATGTGATACCAAAAAAAACAAGTTTTTTCTGACTCTGTCTGTTGTTTACTACTGTTTACTCCTCAGAGCCAGCTACTCCGTTGCCCTGGGCGACTAGGATGTCTATTGCCCTGGGAGCTGCCAAAGGGTTGGCTTGTCTCCACAATGCTGAGAGGCCTGTTATCTACAGGGATTTCAAGACCTCAAATATTCTGCTGGACTCTGTTGAGTGCTCATTACTTGCCCATTCTTTTTATTGTCTTCTCAGTTTTGTGCATATCCATCAGAAATGCACACTGACAGTTTTGTGCGCATAATGACATTATCTCTTATTTACATTGACACAGGATTACGCTGCTAAACTGTCAGACTTTGGCCTGGCAAAAGCTGGCCCAGAAGGTTATGAGACCCATGTATCAACACGGGTGATGGGAACATATGGTTATGCTGCCCCTGAATATGTCATGACCGGTATTACCCTCATTTCCCAAATGTTTCTTCGGTAACAAATTCTCTTAGAGGTGCCAGTGTGCTGTGTGGATGAGCTTCGTACTGTCATATTGCCCAGTCACAAAAGCAAGTGCATGACCTGAGATCAGACACGAATACATCGTGTGCTATTTTTAATCAGTACAGAATAAAAAAAAATTGAAACGAGAGAACATATTATTCTGTACTGAATAAAAACAGCGCACGATGTATTTGTGTGTGATCTCAGATCATGTAGTACAGAATAATATTTTACCTTGTAGCCAAATGGTATTCTAGGTGATACACATTTACGGAAACATGCATGCACCATTGTCTGTGTTTGCGCATTCTCCTCATGAATATACCTTGTGGGCAGGTCACTTGACTGCTAGAAGTGACGTCTACAGCTTTGGTGTGGTCCTTCTTGAGCTCCTGACAGGGCGAAAGTCCATCGACAAGTCCCGGCCCAGCAGGGAGCACAGCCTGGTTGACTGGGTTCGCCCCAAGTTGAGCGACAAGAGGCGGCTTCTACAAATTATCGACCCAAAACTGGAGGGGCAGTATTCAGTTAGAGCTGCTCACAAGGCCTGCAGCCTTGCATACTACTGCCTGAGCCAGAACCCCAAGGCTAGGCCCCTCATGAGCGACGTCGTCGAGACGCTTGAACCACTGCAGGAAGGCGGTGGAAGCGATGGGGCTGTTGTTCATGTGGGTGGCCTCCCTGACTACAGAATTCGCGGCAGGCTGACAGGAAACAGCATGCACTGCAGGGCCATTCCCAACCCCAAGTGCTCCCCAGCCGTCCCGGCGTGCAGGGTTAGGTGAATAAGAACCTCTGCAGTTCCAGTGTTCACCAGCTGCTGTAGTAGGTCCAGTTGTACATTGCGAGCTCTCGATGTGTAAATTTGATCCGCACACCGCTGCTGCTTTTTGTTTCTGCTGCTTATAAGGCCCCTCCAATTTTCGCGGTGGTCTTAAGGTATCTTTGATGGAGTGAGCCCTGCTGAAACCGGCGGGGTTTAATCCCTGGAGATGGAATGCTGGACCAAGAGATGTTGATTGTCAATGGTATGGAATGGAATTATGGAAGTTATGTCACATGGTGTAGTTTCTTTAAAGTGGGGATTGTTTCACATGTTTCTCATATGATAAGCTGAGAATTAGAGAAGTACTTGGTAACTTTCGCTTCTAATAATGCTATGTTGCATGGTTTATGATTGCTGCCATTAGAGCATGATATGTCTGACCATGGCTGTCAAATTAGTACCACTGCTGAATAGGATGGACATAGTTCTATAATTGTAAACTGTAGTGTTTTCTTCATATAGGTAGGTAGGCTCCGCCGCTCCTCGTCGCTGCGCCGCCGGCCGTGGTGGCCGGCGCTCCTCTCCCCTCTCTTCTCTCCGGCCCCTCTCCCTGGCAAGATCCATGGCTGGCTCCTCTTCCGCTGGTTCAGGTACCGGGCATGCTAGCGACGGCAGAGGTCGTCGCTGGCAGCCGGTGAGTCCTGGATCGGCCTCGTCGGCCAGCAGTGGTGAGCGCCCGATTGTTTCAGGGCTGGGGCTCTCGACGGAGTCGTCGCGCTCGGCTACACCGGAGCGCCCGGCGCGGGATCTGGTGGTGGCGGGAGTGGCCACTACCGCTCGTCGCCCAGTTCAGGACAGGCTTGAGTGGCAGGTACAAGGGCCTTCGAGGAAGACGATGTGGAGACGTCGCAAGGCTGAACAGCGGGCGGCTGCCGCGGCTGGACGACGGTCGGTCTCACCGGAGTCCTCGCCGTGGTGGGGGCGCTGCTTCAACTGTGGAAGACCGGGACACAAGAAGAAAGACTGCACCTTTCAGCAGCTCTGCTTGCGCTGCTCGGAGGAAGGACACCCTGCGGCGGACTGTAAGAGGCCACGCAGCCCAGGGGAGGAAGAAGATGCGCTCTGGAGGCAAGCTTTGGCTAAGCTGGCCCGTCGGGAGCCGGTGAGAAATCTGTTGGATCCTTCGACGGCGATGTGGTGCGCCGCGCCCCAGGGATCTGGCTCTCGGAGTCCGATGGCGAGGGAGGAAGAACCCGCTCTCTGTGTGGTGCGCCGCACCGCAGGGATGCAGGATCTTGAGCGAAGGCTCCAGTTTGCCATGGTTGCGTGTGTGGGCGGAGACAGACCGCCGGTTTCGCCCATTCCTTCCAGCCGGAGGATTTCCTTGTGGTGTTTGCATCTGCGGAGTTCAGGAATAGGGCCTCGTCGAGGCCGGAGGTGCTTCACCGTGGGTTCAGGCTGCTGCTCAGGCAATGGACGCGCCAGGCGCAGGCTTCATCGATGTTCTGGAGGACTAAGGTTCAGCTGGCCATTGAAGGAGTGCCGCCGCATGCGTGGGAGACGGAGGTCGTGCAGGATCTGTTGGGCACGTCCTGTGCCATTGTCGAGGTGGCGCCGGAGACGGCGTCGCGGGCCAACCTGTCGGTGTTCAAGGCATCGGCATGGACGGATGATCTCGACAGAATACCGCCAGCTCGGATGCTGGTGGTGCCGGAACCGGAGGGTGCTCTCTCCGACGAGGGGAAGAGATTGATGCTCAAGTACAAGGTGCTCATCCATGTCGACACGGTGGAGGAGGATCCGGACCCAGAGATGCTCATGTGGCCGGCGTCGCCAATCAGTGATCAGGGTATGCCTAGTCCTCCTGGTGGATACGGCGGCGGTGCGGCTGGCCGGACGGTGAGGCGGCTGCCATGGCGGTCGGGAGTGCCGGACCAGAGAGGTGGAAGTCGGTCAACAAATGGTGGAGCCGGTCAACAAAGAACGTACTGCCAAGTGGCGGCGGCCCCATCGGCGAGTTGGAGGCTTCCGCCAATGGAGGTGTGTGGCGATCGCGGAGTGGTGGAGGTCGTTCAAAGGAACCCTGCTAGTATCGTGCAGAAGGTGGCAGTGGCTGTAGAGCCGACAATACAGCTTTTGACAAAGGCTCCTCTGGCTAGTGCTGGGAATCCCGAGGTGGTGCATGACCTCCATGGGCAGCAAGTGGAGCAGGAGAACGTTGTTGCACCTTGCGACAACGGGCTGGCAGAAAAGCTGCTGGAGAAGGGGCCAGCGGTCCAAGGATCCAAGGATCCCGATGGCATATTCGTCCCCGTGGAAGCGGACCCAGTGGCAGAGGGTGCGAGCGGCGACAAGGTGGATGGCGTCTGCGCGGTTTCAAGTGAGGATAGAGCGGGAAATCCTTTTTCCGATCTTGAGACTGGGGTTGGGCCGACGGTGCAAACCCAGCCCAGTATGGATGGAGGCCTCGTCTCACACTTTGCGCGGGAAGATGCGCTTAGTGAGCTACGTGGGCCTTCCCCATTGGAGCATGGGAGCGACATGCAGATGATTCTAGTGGAGGAGACGCCTGCTGCTGCTGCAACAAGGAAGGAGGCGGAAGTGGTGAACATGCAGATGATTCTGGCGGAGGAGCCGCCTGCTGCTGCAACAATGAAGGAGGCGGAAGTGGTAGCACTGGGGCGTATGAAAGCGTTCTGCGCTAAAATTCTGAAGACCCTGGCGCCACCATTGCTGCGTGAGGTTCAGGCCGCTTCAGTGCTACGCCCGGAGGCAGAGCC
This sequence comes from Lolium perenne, assembly GCF_019359855.2. Lineage (NCBI taxonomy): Eukaryota > Viridiplantae > Streptophyta > Magnoliopsida > Poales > Poaceae > Lolium > Lolium perenne. The sequence goes on from NC_067248.2 coordinate 135,275,603, forward strand.
ATACACACCGCGTCGGAGTGGAAGAACGAGCCATACACCCCCTGCGACACCAATTGGCAAGCCACCTCGTAAAGCCACGGCGACGGAGACTGTGCTTCTCAAGGCACTTGGTATCACGCCGGCGGACCTAACTGTGGATGAAGCGGCGCTCCAGGAATTCAAGCGCTTCTTTGATTCACCTGTGAGAGAACAACACATCAAGGTCCTGGCTTCGGTCTTTGGCAAGACAATGCCGACCCGCCAGGAGATGGAGCGCCAGGGCGCTGTGGAGATCAGGATGTGCGCGTAGGCGTGCATCTCGGAGAGAGCGTTTCCTTCTGTTTCCATGGAAGTAAACCCTGAAGTGTTATGTCGGAATCCTCGAGGCTTAAATGACCCTGCTAAGAGGGATTTAGTGAGGGAGCTGGTAGATTCGCTTAGAGTTAGTTTGGTGTGTTTACAGGAGACAAAGATGGTTGTAATGGACCGCTTTATTGTTAATCAATGCCTAGGCCCGTCATTTGATGGGTTCGATTACCTGCCGGCGGAGGAAACCCGTGGTGGTATCCTCGTAGCCTGGAACTCTGAGGTGCTGCAAGTTACGCATATCTCGCATGATTCCTACTCCATTACTGGGGAAGTGCTCACTAGGGAGAATGAGAGATGGTGGTTAACGATGGTATATGGGCCGCAGGATACACATGACAAGCGAGCATTCCTTGATGAACTATCGGTTAGGAGATCTCTGTGTCCAGGGCCATGGATGATCATAGGAGACTTCAACATGATTTTGCATGCTTGCGAGAAGAACAATGAGAGTCTGGATCGAAGGACCATGGCTGCGTTCAGGAACTTCGTCAGTACGGAGGAATTAAAGGAGGTGTATATGCATGGCAGAACTTTCACATGGAGCAACGAGCGTAGGGTGCCAACGCTGTCCAAGATCGATAGAGCCCTGGTATCTGTCGATTGGGATCTCAGCTACCCAAACTCTCTGCTGCAAGCCATCTCTTCAGCAGTTTCTGACCATGCTCCTCTACACTTATCAATGAATGCTGGCCATCAATCCAAGAAGAGGTTCAGGTTTGAACTTTTTTGGCTCAACTTGGAGGGGTTCCAGGAGGCTGTTCAGGAGGGCTGGCGATGTGATGCAAGGTTCACAGACCCCTTTAGCAGATTGGATGAGTGCTACAGGAATCTGGCAACTCACCTGCAGGCCTGGAGTGCTACTAAAGTGGGAAACATCAAACTCCAGATTGCTATGGCAAATCTGGTGATTCATAGACTGGATGCGGCGCAAGATATGAGAATTCTCACTGCTCAGGAGTGGTGGCTGAGGAGATCGCTCAAGCATTTGGTGTTGGGCTTATCCTCCTTGGAAAGGACTATGGCTAGACAAAGGTCGAGGATGAGATGGATCAAGGATGGAGACGCCAATTCAAAGTTGTTCCACGCTGTGGCCAATGGCAGAAGGAGAAGAAATTTCATTCCTTCCATCAAGCGTAATGGAGAGGTGATCACTGATCAGGGTAAGAAGGAGGAGATCTTCTTTGATGCTTACAGTGGGCTGCTTGGGCAGATCAACAATAGGGAGTTCAGCCTTGATCTTCAGGCTCTTGGATTGCCGAGCAGGGGAGATTTTCTGGAGGATTTGGGCGATATTTTTTCGGAGGAGGAAGTTTGGCAAGTAATCAAGGAAATTCCAGCCGATAGAGCACCAGGGCCGGACGGTTTTGTGGGTGCGTTCTACCACAAAGCGTGGGCTATTATCAAGCCGGAAATTATGGCGGCGATCCTGAAATTATATGTTGGAGATGGAAGGGGCTTTGGGCAGCTCAATCGTGCTCTGATCACCTTGATCCCAAAGAAATTGGATGCACAGGAGGTGGGTGACTATAGGCCAATAAGCTTAATCCACAGTTTCGCAAAACTATTCTCGAAAATCTTGGCTAACCGCTTGAGACCAAAGATGGAGGACCTGGTGAGTCCTAACCAGTCTGCGTTTATAAAAGGAAGGAATTTGCATGACAACTTTATCCTGGTGCGACAGCTTGCGAGGAAGATTAACAGCAGGAGGGAAGCTGGGGTGCTCCTCAAATTGGACATATCACGAGCGTTTGATTCACTGTCTTGGTCGTTTTTGCTGGAGGTTTTACAGAGACTTGGGTTCCCACCAGCCTGGATACGCTGGATAATCATTGCCTTGAGGACTGCCAGTACCAGAATTGTGGTGAACGGAACGCCTGGAAGAAAAATCGTGCATGCGCGAGGATTACGACAGGGAGACCCTCTTTCGCCGCAACTGTTTGTCCTATCCATGGAGGTTGCCACGATGCTGTTCTGCCGGGCCACTGATCAGGGGCTACTTACGTCAGTCGGAAACTGCTCACAAATTCAGAGGCTTTCAATCTTTGCTGACGATGTGGTCCTCTTTGTCAAGCCGGCGATCATGGACCTAGTAACAACCAGAGAGTTGCTTGAGGTCTTTGGAGAGGCGACAGGACTCCGGGTCAACTACAGGAAGACAACGGCTACTGTCATTAGAGGAGATGGACAGGAACGGGACTTGGTTGCTAGCGTGCTGCGCTGTCAGATAGCAGAGTTCCCGATCAAATACTTAGGACTTCAGTTAGCCCTCAAGCCACTCACCAAAGCACAGTGGCAACCTATGATTGATGCAGCCACTAAGATCACGCTGGCTTGGCAGCGTGGGCTGATGTCTAAGCAAGGGAGGCTGGTTCTTGTTAAGGTTGTGATGACAGCAAGACCAATCCATCATCTGCTCATAACGGATGCACCAGTTTGGGTGCTCGAGGAGCTGGACAAGTGTTTCAGGGGTTTCCTCTGGGCTGCCAAGGACAGAGCTAATGGTGGACAATGTCTTGTTGCCTGGGACCGCGTCTGCAAACCTAAGGAATTCAGAGGTCTTGGGATCAGGAACCTGAGAATGCAAGGCCTGGCAATGCGCATCAGATGGGAATGGCTGAGGAGGACCGACCCTGCTAGACCCTGGCAGGGTTTACCGATGATCAAGGACGCACAGGCGAGGGAGGCGTTTGACAGTCTCGTGCATATTCAGGTTGGCAGTGGTAGTGAGGTGCTGTTTTGGAGAGACCGTTGGATTCACGGGCGGTCGGCCAGCGAATATGCGCCGGGGATTACGCAGCACATCTCCACGAGAGCAAGAAATGCGAGGACTGTCCAGCAAGCTCTGCAGAACAATCGTTGGGTTCTGGACGTTCAGGGTAATGTTGCGACCCTAGGTGCAAGAGAATGCGTTCGCTTATGGCTAGCAGTTTCTTCGGTGGAGAGGACGGTGGATAGTCCTGATCGTTTCAGATGGCCATGGGCAAATGGTGGAGAATACTCAGCGAGCTCGGCCTATAGCATGATGATGGAGGGCAATATCAGGTGGGAGCTGGGGAAAATCATTTGGCAAAGCAAGGGTACGCCCAAAAGCAAACTCTTTGTTTGGCTGGCGGCTCAGCATAGGATCTGGACCTCGGATCGAAGGATGAGGCACGGCTTGCAAGCACAATCGTCCAGTTGCTTTCTGTGTCTCCAAGAGGAAGACACTGCCGAGCACATCCTGGTGCAATGTGTGTTCACTAGGGAGGTTTGGCATCTCTGCCGCCAGGCACTCCGGCTAAATTTCGAGATTCCTACGACGGATAGCACGATCCAGAGCTGGTGGTCTCAGGAGAGGGGGAGATTCAGTAACAAGGACAGGAAATGGTTCGATGGGTTGGTCTATACCGTCTGCCATGGTATTTGGAAGAACAGGAATGCTTACTGCTTTCACAACATGCAGAGACAGTACACGGCTCCTACTTTGGTTGCTCGAATCTTGGAGGAATTTCGGTTGATTAGGCAGGTTCATAGGACAGGGGAGGGAGTGTTCGATAATGGTTAGAGAGTAGCTGTGTGCGTGTGTTCGGGAGGTGCTTGGTTTGCTTTGGTTGTCATAGCATGCCTCTCTTGTATATATGATCTATCTTCTATAAAAGTAAGGTACGCGTTCGCTCAAAAAAAAAGACATAGTTCCGAACACCATAGTCTCCACGTACACCTTGATCTTCCCAGCGACAAGCTCCGGATGCAACATGCCTTTGTCGTGCCAACCTGTAACCGCAAGGGCCGTTGCCTGAACATCAGAGCCTCGGCCAAGAAAGTCGAACAGCCATAGCTTCATGTTCTTCAGTGATTTCCTGGCGAGGCATAGAGGGTACGCTTCCTTCACAGATTTCCATACGGATCGAGCTAAAGAACACATCAGGAACATGTGTTCAAGTCCCTTTGTTTTCCCACATATGATACATTCATCCTTCGCTGGTATGTGTCTATGCTATAGCTGAAAACCTGTAGGTAAGCAACCGTGAACGCCAAAGCACAGTGTTCATTTTGTTTGGTGCTTGGATAGCCCACAGACCACAGTTTCTTTCATTACTTGGCTTGAGATAACCATCTTTTGTCAGCAGATATCTCCCACTGCTACTAACCTCTTGTAAATAGCCACTTCGGAACGCACGAATTTCACATGAAACATCCTCCCTGCAGCAGGAACAAACTCAAGTTGCTTTGCTCACTCAGTCTATATATACCACCAACTTACCCTCACAGAGTGCGAAATCGATGCGCCCTTATCTTCAGATAGAATGGCTTCGTTTGAGCGAGGCACGAAACTTTGCTTTCTCATCGATGCCATGGGACATGTCTTAAAGTAGATTTCCATGAAATTGATAGAGATGGAGAAAGTCATGGTGGATGCGATCGGAGGTTGGTAATGGCGGAGAGGGTACTGGTTGAGATGAAGACAATGAAACACAGGTTCTCTCTGTGTGTCGGGTGTTTGGCTACTTGCAACAGCAGCCTTGGCAAGCAGGGGTGGACTGCATTCTTGGTGGTGCTCCTGGAGTATCGAGCCATGATTTTCAAGGTAAAAACCCAAGATCCGGTCTTTATTGGTTGTACCTGGCAATGATCTTGCTAAAGGCTTTGTTTTGGAAACTTGGGCTTTTTTCAGGGTGAAAACCCAAGATCATCGATCGGGCGATGCAGACACTTGTGCATTGTTTCCTTCTTAGATGCATTGCTTTTGGAGAATCTCGTCTGCATATGGGTGTTGTCTTCGGTGGCGGTTAGAGTGCTACTGCCACTAGTTCAACACCGCGACAGGGTCTTTGTTTTATTTTCTCTCTTTTTTATTTTTTTCTTGGCGGTGTGCATCTCTGATGTCTTTGGACATCTTGTTGGTGCAAAGGCTGGGTGGAATTAGTATCTTCACAATATTAATATATTTCCTTTATTAAAAAAATTACCCTGAAAAGTTGTCAATTTGTTTATACTAGCATTGCTCATAAAAGGATGCCGCAAATTTGTTTAAATTTAGATATATCTAGACACTCTTTAGTATATAGATATATCTGAATATAGAAAAATCTCCGATAACTTTTTATGGACAGAGGGAGCACATGTTTAAACTCATGTGTGGTTTTAAAAATAACTAATCTAAGAGTGATATGTATATGGTGGGCGATGACAAATGTATTTCTTCTATGTTTGAGGGAAAAGTTGGTATGTTGCCCATAGTGCACATTGGGATGCCTGTAACTTTTATAACTTTGAGAAATATGCACTTGGATTTTATAGACGCTAGATTTGTCTAAAAAGTGCTTGAGTGCAAAGTTGGTATGTTGCCCATGGTACACCTTGGGATATAACTTTAATAAATATGCACTTGGATTTTATAGATGCTAGATTTCTCTAAAAAGCTGATGCCTAGCAAGAGAATGCTGCCAAGTCAGTATTATTTGAGGAGTAAAGTCTGAAATAAACCCTGAATTTATAGATAGTGTCTTGATCAAACCTTGAACTTCTAATCCCGGCAATTAGCACCCTAAATTTGCAGTTCCCGGTCTAATGTGATACTTAGGCCGTTTCCAAACAGGAGGATTGCTGACGTGGCCACTATCTTTTCATGTCTCGCACCGAAATCTATGACCAACACAAGTCATACACGGTATACAATACTAATTTGTTGACCGGCGCGCCTCCTCCGTCGCCGCATCTCTCTCCAGGTCGTGCGCCTCCTCGTCCCTATCCCGAGAAGCGGCGACGCCCCGCACAGCTGACTGTGCGCGTCTCCGTCCTAAGCAGCACTGGCGGCCACACCCCCCTTCCTGAGCAGCATGTGCTCCTTCTGGCCGTGTCCCCGCACACAATACCGCCTGGATCGAGTGGAGGAGCTTCTTCCTCCTCCACCTCACCATTGTCGCTCCTCCGTGTGCACGCAGAGAGCTCGAGGAGTTCACCTGAACCTACACGCCACCTCACCTCGAGGAGTTCCTCAAAGAGGCGCCCCGAGATTGTCTGCGCCTCCTCGAGCTCCACCACGACCGAGTCTGCGCTGCCCATAGGTCTTCGGCGCCCAAGCTGGCTATTTTCGAGCGCGCGAGCTGCGCCGCCCCAGGGTCTTGAGTGTACCTCTTCAAACAAGAGCTCGCCCATGGCGTCGTCGAGCCCGTGCCCACGGCGTAGTTCACCGCCCCTGCGAGTAGAGTACCGTGAGCGTGAGGTGGTGGGTGGGCAGATGAAATGCAGCATGGCGCGGTGTTAGTTCTAGAGAATTCATCGACCGTACAAACCCAATTGTGGTCTCCCAATTCACTAATTCATTCGATCGTTGTCCATCTAATATTCTAATGGCTAATCTAATTGGATGTTTTCCACATCGTATAAGAATTAAGTGGGTAAGGAAACTTTGACTCATTTGAGGGATTCATGAGCAGTATTTTAATGAATATGGGGCGCACTGTGAGCTCTCTGTCGCTGCTCTGATGCCGTCCTTGAGTACGATAACGTCATGGAGGCACAGCTATGGCAGGTACTGGGCAGCGCTCCGATTCCTCGTGGGAGGCCGTGGTGACTACGGCGGCCGGCGGCGATCATGGGCTTGGAGAGACCTTGAGCGGCGTGGCCGCGGGAAACTCTACAACTAATGCGGATGGTCATCTTTTTTTCCTCGAGATTGGACGCCGCGTGACGGCGTGAGGAAGAAGGCGACGAAGATGATGATGCTGAGTCAGCGATTAGTCAAAATTCCCAGCGTTGAATACTACCACGTCAGCAAATCCCGACAGGAAACAAGCGCATGGCAGTTACGACCGGGATTGGAAGTACAGGGTACTGACTTCAGGGAACGATAGTTCCAGGTTTGATTCAGACCACCTCTATAAACTCAGGGTTTGAAACAAACTTTACTCTTCACAAATATGTCAGTAGTACAGCTAGGGCCAAACACCGTCGAAAAAGCGTAACATCCCGCGACACATGAATATAGCAAACAGTCTATATATTCGGAAATTCAATTCGGCTCCCAGGTGCGTATGCTCCCTCTACCAACAAAACATATTTCGAAGTGTAGAAAAATTTTGACAAAAAATTCTACATGTACATCTCCATAATATATGTGTATGCGTCAAGTTTCACGAAAAAATAATATTTTTTGTAGCCTATGTAAAAAAGCGAAAACTTATCCTGTGAAAAGCATCGTTTTCAGCACTGAATTTTGTCTTTTTTACACACGTCACATGATAAGTTCATTTTTTATGAAACAACTTTGTAAGCGCGTAGCACGTGAAGATGTACGTGCGAATTTTTCGTTTCAATTTTTTTTAAAATTTAAAATATGTGTAAGATGCATTTCAAAATATAGGGAGCATATGCTCCCATGTTCCAAAACACCACTCCCATATTCGGATACGTAGGCAGTTGCCGGTAGAAAAATATTGTGCCTTACTCATATGCTCGCACACTACTTTGTTGTCAATAACTATGTGCAAAACTTTCAAGGTTAAATTATCATTTCCCAAATTTTTATGAATTCTTATGGACTACTGGAACTTTTTAATTAATTATTTGTTTTGTTCTAATGAGGCATCACACTACCATGTTAATAAATTTCGATACAGCAAAGCAGATGGCACACGATTGGTAATTTAGAATCGTATGCGACATCCTAGTTGACACACGACGTATTTCTATACCATCGTGTGTGACTCCGGCCTATGCTTCAGTGGATGTTAGTGGTCTGCGACCGGGTCGCGTGAATCGTGTCATGCGTTGGAAACGTATTACAGGTTAACTTTCGAGGAAAAGCGCCAACAGAAACTGAAGATGCTCAAGTATTACGGCCTCACAACCATTCCAGGGGCTCACGACCTCCAAAGGGGGCATCCCAACTCGACAAAGAACTATCCTCCTTCGCTCTACGCTCTGTTTGACCATTACATTGGGACAAAGACTGTGAAGAAGCCTCGCAATTCCATCAGATGCGACAGCTGGTCCGAGTTCCCACTGAACAACGGTCACATCAAGTATCCCGCTCTGGATGCACGCCTCAGCTTCGAGATAGCTAGGAAGCACTGACATCTAGTCACCTATGATAGCATTATGGATCACCTCAATGTAGAGATGATGCAATGTACTGATATAACTGGTTCAAATTATGAATGAAGTTGCATTATTTTGCATTTGAGAATTTCTACATCACACACGGTTGAGTACAGATGCAAACGTGTGCAATGGCCTCATACGTTAGACACGATTCGTTACATTAAAATCGTGTGTTGTACGCACACACGGTTGTTGCAAGAAACAATCGTGTGCTTTTTGATCACAAGTCCCAAACAGTTTAGTCTTTCTCTGTCGTGTTGGAAATGTGGGCCCGTCATGTCAGGCGGATGAAACCCTTGGAGATATTATTTTTCTACTATAAATTAAGACCGACCTTCGTCCTTGTCCAGTCTCACTCCACTCCACCCCACTCCATAGACCACAGCCACCTCCCTACTTAGATCCACGATGACGAGGAGATCACCCTGGAAGATTACCTAGCCGGCGAGGCGGAAGCTAGCTGGTGGCCGGAGATCCACGCGTTTGGAGGCCGGTCCTGCCGTTGATGCCTCATCCTCCACGATGGAGCGAGACTGTGTCGTCGCCCTCCCGCGGGTTTGCTTCTTATCTTTTCCATGTTTACCTTATATTCACAGCACAGATCTACTATAAGCATCAGTGTTTTTGTTGGCAAGATTGGATTATATTGTGACTTAGATCTATGTTTTATTCATTAGTTAGATCCATTAGTTTTTTTAGTGCCCATGTAGTAATGTCTTAGTTAGACCCATTAGTTTGTTTAGTGGAGATGTAGTTCTTAGCGCACAAAAGGATGATTCTATTCAACCTTACACACCATATTAGTGCCATAATGATTCGTTCGGCATTCCACATTGTGCATGATACTTGGTTCGAGCGGATCAATTGTGTCATTGTGTTTGTAAGTGAGAAACTATGAGTTGCAACTCGTGCGCAACTAAAAAATATTAGTTGCAACCTACTTGCACTTCCCATATCAGCACAGATCACGAGAGAATCAAATAGCTAAGAAATCAACTTAGACTTAATAAAACTCAGACACCTGATTTCTAGCAAAACCGTTTTAGTTAGGGCCGGGCCTTGGTCAATCACAAGGGGGAATGCGAGAGTACCATCCATCGACATGTACAAAATGCCCATATACAAGCTCGCTCCATTCATCCCTTCGGGAGAGTCCGGGTTAATGGCGGTGACGATGGGAATCTCACACCAGCATGGACGCCGGCCTGGTGGATGCATAGAAGCAGCTCCAGTTCGGACGTACGTGTGCACGCAATCTAAACCTACAACCATGCACCGATGCAGATTTGCAGCGCAGCACAAGGAAAAACGAAGAAACCCGAGATCTGCATATGCCCAACGTCAATTTCTCATCGCAATGCTCGACGCGCTGCAAATCAAAATATGCGTCCACGTCTCCGATGAGCCCTCCGTGTGGCAGGCACCCAGTTCATGCCGCGTCTGTATTCGTTTCCCAAGGAAAAACGGCAGAACTCACTAAGCAAAAAAAAAAAAAACGCTCTTTCGGAAGAGCATACAAGTAAACTCCAAGAAATTTTTGATAATTATTTCTGATAATGCAGATAGTAGAGAACATAGCAGTTCTTACAGACCATACGAAAATGAACAGGCACTCAGCCAAATAAAAGTAAACAACTCATACTGATTGATGGTAACTTGATCCGACTACTGCGACAACCCCCAACCGGCCAGGTATGGTTTTAAATAGCCCGCTATAGCCTGGCTATAGCCCGGCTATAGCCTTTCAGGAGACCTACCGCTGCGGCTATGCCCTTTGTAGGCTAAATGAGAAAAAACCGCTAATAGCCGGCTATAGCCTAATTTAGCCCCTATTTAGCCTCCAATTTAGCCGCTAAACCTCCTGTATTTTGAATTTATCTTCTCTTTGATTTTTTATTTCTTGTTTTCCGAATTTGCATTTAGTATAATTAGATAAAACATGTGAGTTGAATATCTGAATACTTTTTTTTCTTGAATTGTTAAATAAGTTGTATCACAAATCGTATTTGAGTAATAGTTTTCCTCGTCTTTTGGTAAGATATGACAAAAATATTTCAAATTTTTGAAAAAAGGCTAAATCTAATAGTCCGCTATAACCCGGCTATAGCCTTTTATATATAGCCTCTAAAAAAATTGCGGCTAAATGAGATAGCCCGCTATTTTAAACTGTTGAGATACATATCCTTGTATATCCTGATGTGTATCTTCTGTAGTTATGTATAGCGATACATATCTTTGTATTGATTATTGGGCCCGTTTCCTTCCTTGTATAGTCGAGGACGTGGCCTATATATGTAACGCCATATGCACCCAATCAATACATTGTGAGTTGCATCCCTCTCTACATGGTATCAGACACCTACCGTTCCTAACCTAGCCGCCGCGCCCCTCTCTCCCCGCGCGCGCCGCCCCACCCTCCAACCCTAGCGCTGCCGCCCTTGTGCCGCCGCTGCGTGTGCCCCTCCTCACGCCGCGCCGCCGCCGCACCTGCAGCCGCCGCTGCGCCTCCCTCCCCAACCCCGCGCCGTCGCCATCCCCCGCGCGCGCGTCATCATGCCGTCGGTCTCCAACGACAGCAACCCCTTCGCCTACAACCCATGGACGGGGCTCATCCACGCCTACAACATGCCGGTACCGCGCCCGCCGACTCACCAGGTGCACTTCACTGCGACACCGCCCTACGCCCCGGTCTTCACCGCCACACCGCCGTCCTACGCCCCGGCCTACCACGCCGCGCCCGCACCTGGCTCTTACGCCGGTGGCGGCAACTGGTCTATGGACACGGGCGCCTCATCTCACATGGCCGCTCACCCGGGTAACCTTTCCCATTCCTTTCCCACTTCCACCGAGTCTCGCATCATTGTCGGTAACGGCTCCGGTCTTCCTATTTCTCACATTGGTTCTGCTAATTTTCCATCTACTTCTAAACCGCTGTCTCTCAATAATGTCCTTGTGTCTCCCCAGCTTATTCATAATTTAGTCTCTGTTAAAACTCTTTCTCGTGACAACTCTGTGACTGTTGAATTTGATGCTTTTGGTTTTTCTGTTAAGGACGCCCGCACCCGGATGGTTCTCCATCGATGTGAGAGCCCCGACGATTTGTATCCGGTGATGTCGCCTTCCACCCCCGATGCCGCACCTCGTGCTCTCTCCGCAGGCGTTGATCTTTGGCATGCTCGTCTTGGACATCCCAGTGCCAACACGCTTCACCAAATAATGAGGGGTTTCTCGTTTTCATCTACTAAACAGTCTTCACATAGTTGTGAAGCGTGTTGTCTTGGTAAACACGTTCGTCTTCCTTTTAGTCAGTTTTCCACTGTTGCGTCTTTTCCTTTTGAGTTAATTCATAGTGATGTATGGACCTCTCCAATCCCGAGTAATTCTGGTCTTCTTTATTACCTAGTTATTCTTGATGATTTTTCTCATTTTGTGTGGACGTTTCCCCTCCGTAAAAAGTCCGATGTCGCCATCACTCTCACAGCCTTCTACGCCTATGTTTCCACCTAGTTCGGTCGCCCCATCCACGCCCTACAAACTGACAACGGAAAAGAGTTTGACAATGTCGCCGTCCGCACCCTACTCTCCTCTCATGGCACTATTTTTCGTCTAACCTGTCCATACACGTCCCAACAAAACGGCCGTTCCGAGCGTATCCTCCGCACCCTCAACGACTGCGTCCGCACACTCCTATTCCACAGCCATGTTCCCCCCACCTTTTGGCCTGACGCCTTAGCCACCGCCACCCTCCTTGTCAACCTTCGTCCGTGTCGTCCCCGTTGGAACTATGCACCTCATCACCTCCTTTACTGTTCCCCTCCATCCTACGACGGTCTTCGGATTTTCGGTTGTCGTTGTTATCCTAGTATCGCCGCCACCACTCCTCATAAACTCGCCCCTCGTTCTGTTCCGTGTGTTTTCCTCGGTTACCCGGCTAACACCAAAGGCTACCGCTGCTATGATCCGGTTTCTCACCGCGTCATCACTTCCCGGCACGTGTACTTTGATGAGCATTGCTTTCCTTTTGCACAGAGACAGGTGGTCGCCACTCCTCCTTCGACTCCTGAGGGTCCCCGGCGTCGACCCCCTGCAGGTCTGCCGGCTGCAGTGCCCTCGAGCTCGGACTCGGGCACTGCCTCGTCGTTCTCCTCCGCGCCCTTGAGCTCTGTCTCGGGCGCTGCCTCACCACCCTCTGGGTCACCCTCGAGCCATGTCTCGGGTGACCCCACGCCGACACCCGTGCCGACACCTGCGCCGACGCCCGCCTCGACGCCGCCTGCGTCGCCCTCAAGCCTCAGCTCGGGCGCCGCGCCGTCTTCGCCGGGCGACGCCCCTTCACCGGGTTCATCCGCCTCGACGCCGCTTGCGTCGTCCTCGAGCCTCAGCTCAGGCGCCGCACCGTCCTCGCCGGGCGATGCCTCGCCTCCGGCTCCGCCGCCGCCACCTCCGGCCCGTGCAGGGATTCGCGTCCCGAGCACACGGTACCCCTCGGACGAGTACGTCTGCACCGCGTCGACTTCCGCGCCTTCAGCATCCACGCCATCGCCCCTGCCCGCCTCTGCCCGGGCTGCTCTCCGCGACCCGCAGTGGCTTGCGGCCATGCAGGACGAGTTCGACGCCCTGCAGCGGAACCAGACATGGACGCTTGTTCCCCGACCCCCTCACGCCAACATCATCACCGGGAAGTGGGTCTTCAAGCACAAGTTCCATCCGGACGGTACTCTCGACCGTCACAAGGCGCGGTGGGTGGTTCGTGGCTTTCGCCAGCGTGCCGGCGTCGACTTCACTGACACCTTCGCCCCGGTTGTCAAGCCCGGGATGATCCGCACCGTCCTTCAGCTCGCGGTCTCCCGTGCGTGGCCCGTGCACCAGATGGACGTCTCCAACGCCTTTCTCGAGGAGCAGGTCTTCTGCCAGCAGCCCACGGGTTTCATCGATAGCGCCCACCCCGACCATGTGTGCCTGCTCTCGCGCTCATTATACGGGCTCAAGCAGGCCCCACGCGCCTGGTACCAGCGCATCGCAGCGTTTCTTCACCAACTCGGCTTCCGCTCCACCCGCTCTGATGCCTCGCTGTTTGTGTACCACAATGGTGCCACCACCGCGTACTTGGTGCTCTACGTCGATGACATCATCTTGACGGCCAGCTCCACGGACCTCCTGCGACAAATCACCAAGCGTCTTCGCGCTGAGTTTGCCCTCAAGGACTTGGGGCCCCTGCACTACTTCCTCGGCATCGAGGTCGTACGTCGCACCGACGGCTTCTTACTTCATCAGCGCAAGTACGCCCACGAGCTCCTGGACCGCGCCGGTATGCTTAATTGCAAACCCGCGGCCACGCCTGTCGACACGAAGTCCAAGCTCTCCGCCACGGATGGTTCGTTGGCCACGGATGCGTCATTTTATCGCTCCATCGTCGGTGCCCTGCAGTACCTCACCTTGACCCGCCCCGAGCTGCAGTATGCTGTCCAGCAGGTGTGCCTTCACATGCATGCTCCGCGGGATCCTCATTGGGCTGCGGTCAAGCGGATCCTCCGCTACATTCGTGGCACCATGGACTTCGGCCTCTCCCTCCACGCCTCCACCGCCACGGACATCATCGCCTACTCGGACGCCGATTGGGCAGGCTGCCCCGACACGCGTCGCTCCACGTCTGGCTATTGCGTTTACTTCGGGCCTTCGCTCATCTCCTGGTCGTCTAAGCGACAACCCACGGTCTCTCGCTCCAGCGCCGAAGCGGAGTACCGGGCTGTTGCTAACGCGGTTGCCGAGGTCTCTTGGCTGCGGCAACTCCTCGTTGAGCTCTCATGTCCTGTTGCCAAAGCCACCGTGGTCTATTGCGACAATGTCTCTGCCGTCTACCTCTCCGCCAACCCGGTCCACCATCGCCGCACCAAGCATATTGAGCTGGACATCCACTTTGTTCGGGAACAGGTGGCCCTTGGACACATTCGAGTACTTCATGTGCCCACCTCCCAACAATTTGCGGATATCATGACCAAGGGTCTCCCTACGGCATCATTTGAGGAGTTCCGGTCCAGTCTATGCGTTCGACCAGGCGACGCTTCGACTGCGGGGGGGGGGGGGGGGGGGTGTTGAGATACATATCCTTGTATATCCGGATGTGTATCTTCTGTACTTATGTATAGCGATACATATCTTTGTATTGATTATTGGGCCCGTCTCCTTCCTTGTATAGTCGAGGACGTGGCCTATATATGTAACGCCATATGCACCCAATCAATACATTGTGAGTTGCACCCCTCTCTACATAAACTATGACCGTACCCCATCGATGCCCATGAATCCCTCTCACTTGTTGCTGCAGGCAGCATCGATGAGCTCACTGAATCCAACTAGGAGGCTGCGGAAATAGGGCGTGATCTCATCCTGGAAGACCACGTAGGGCACGGTCTCCTTGGTCATGGCGAGCAAAGCTGGTGGCTTTGGAGTTCGAATGGAGGCAGGCGTGCGTTCTTATAGGCGCGGCGCGGGCACAGCGCAGCACACTGGGTGATTCAAAACCCTAGAAAGAGGTCCGAATATGAAGGCACGGATCCCAAGATGCTTTCCGGACCGTAGGATACAAATCGGAGCGTGGAGATGAGGTTCCCGAGTGGAGTGAGCCAACAAAACTAGGGCAGGGCACAACCGGACAAGAGAAGGAAAAAAGATGAAGATTGGAGAAGGGGTTTGATCCGGATGAAAAAGTAGAGTGGAGAGGTGAGAGAAGGCTTGATGCACTTCCTTCGATGCAGCTTTGTTGCGGTGGTAGTGGGATCTTTTGTGGCGCCTTCCAACTACCCATTTCTACCTGACCGCGGTTAGGGTTTTGGTTTTTCTTTTGTAGAGAGGAGAACCACGGTTACAGTAAACTTAACCCTGGCCAGCTGTTTGATCATTCAACCCTAACAAGGGGTCGTGTATGCCAATGCAACATAGGAGACTACACGGGTTGCACATACGATCAAGACCGGTTTGAATCGGATTCGCAGTCCGTCCACAGCGCGCAGCTTCTTTATACGTCACCCTGGTTCTACTTCTACCGCGGTTGATTTTCTTTTGCAATGGGAGACCGCTCCATCCAGTTAGCTTAACCCTGGTATAGCATTTTTTCCATTTCAAGAAACAAGTAACTTAACCACGGTCTCTACCCAGTCAAAAGTTCGCTTCACAGCCAGCTTTTAATTTGGAACGTCTAGCTCTTCCCACACAAACAGCATGGCGGTAAAGAAACCAAACCCCGGTCTCTACGCACGCTTAGAAGACTCGAGAATGTACCCACTAATACAGCTGTACTATCCGCTCAGGTCGTTGTGTTAAGTTGAAACTAAATAAATATCGCAAAAGAAAATTAATTATATGTGGTTAAAACCCCAACGGAACTCGCCGTAATCGATCAAGATATGTCGCAACCCATTTTTCACTTACCATGGGACGTTTCAAAAATAGTAAGCCAAAATGTGGGAAAGTTTGAAAATGTTTTATGAAAAAATTGTTAAAAAGGTTAAAGTTATTTTCCTAAGATTTAACCCTATAACCTAAAACCCTTGCTATATGGAGCAAGTACAGTTTCTATCAAAATACAAAAATAATTTTAAATAGTTAGCGGATATATTCCAGATAGCCACTATTTAATAATCTAAAATATCTATATTTTTAAATAGCAGAGAGAGGGAAATATGATTTCATGATTATTTTCAATCTAAAAATCTTGGGAAAATCCCCAAGGTATATTATTGGATTTATAACATATGTCCACAAAACCTCATCATGGTCAAGTTTTGAACTTCACGTTTGAATTCAAGATTCAAATCAGCCTTAAACCCTAAACCTACCTAAACCACGTCAATCTATTACAAAAAAATCTCAATAAAATTCTGAGAGCCCTATCCTTTTGTCCTACCTGCTTGGCATTACTTCTTCTCTAGGCTAGAGGCAAGGTCATTCAGAATATTGCAAAGATTGCACAGGAATGCATGTGGCATTTAGTTCATATCCTCTCTCTCCCCTCCCTCCCTCCCTCCCTCTCTCTCTCTCTCTCTCTCTCTCTCTCTCTACATACACACCCTCAAAGCCTTGCCCAATCCTTGCACCTGGAGACTCCCCTCTGCTCTGGACCCACCTGATAGCCTCACCTCCCCCCCCTGCGATTCTTCCCCTATGGTTGGTTAGCCACTTCGGCTAGATTGCACCGATCGTGCCCCTAAAGGTTGGATGCGTTTGTTCTGCTCTTCTTACAGAAAGGAGAGATTGGTTTAAGGCATGTTCCATCGGAGGCATCTTTATTCGTCAACTACCACATGTAACTACACCAAACCTATCATGGCTTGTTTGATTCGTAGGATTCTCAGAACATGGGAATAGGAAAACCACAGAATTGCAATGTCATATCCAGTTGAATCCTATAGGATTTAGAAGCTACATGATTTCTTTTTCAAGTAGCGTTTGATTCACGGGAAAATCAAAGGAATTGTAACATGAGGTTTGAGTGGATGAAAACTTTCCTCCAAAACATAGTGCAATGCAATCCTATAGGAAAAATTCCTATGCATTCCTAAGATTCAATCCTACAAATCAAACGACGCACATAGGAAAATTTCCTAAAGATGAAAATCCTACATGATTTCTATGGGATTCCTTTGAATCAAACAAGCCCTCAGTATTATCGGAGTTTCTATAAGTTTTTTGGGGGTGAAATACATGGTGATTTTCTCAAAAAGATATAATAGCATGTAGTTGAAAGCCCATATTTTCTTTTCTCTTTTTAACTGGCATTTGTGATTCAACTTTCGAAAATCGTATATTTTTTTATTGAAACCTTTACTTATTAAATTCTGAAAGTGCATGTAACATTTTTGAAAGTTGTCGCGTGTGTGGAGTACCAAAACCTCAAATTACTCGTAGCGCATCTCAAAATCCTGGAAGTTAACATGAGTTCAGATACCTGGAATCACTAATTTCTAAAAGTGCATCCCAATTTGTTTGAAGTATAGTAAATTTTGTTTCGCAAAAAAATTATAGTAAATTTTTGCACGTCCATGAAAATAGTTGAAAGCTTTGAAATGTAGTCACAAGTTTTCAAATTGGGTCCCAAGTCACAAGAAATTAGTAAAAATCCTATGATAATATTGAAAGTTTCTTCTTATATAGTTGATCATTGTTTCATTATTTGGAGGAAGTCTATGAATATATCTTATGATATTGTTCCCACAAAAAAATTATGAGAATATAGAAGAAAAACAGGCGCAGGGGCCGCGTGCCGCCCGTTTTCAGCGCCCCCCGTTGGACCCCCGAACCACGGGGCCGACACGGGGCTGGCAAGCCTTTTTCCGGGCCGCTATTAGCGCCAACAACATTTGGGAGCACCGGTGGGGGGATTTTGGGGCCTCAGCCCCCAAAGGCCGTTTGGCGGGAGGGGGGCTCCCGGTGGGGATGCTCCTACATTTGGTTGAAACGCTCTATAAATGACTTTCTTTATCAAAGACCTCTCGGGCCTAGATTTTATTGAAACCTTTTATAGTGTCTTATAACACACACAAAAAGGAAAAAAGAAACTAGTGATACGTCCAAAATGTATCTACTTTCCCGAACACTTTTGCTATTGTTTTGCCTCTAATTTGTGTATTTTGGATACAACTAACACGGATTAACGTTGTTTTCAGCAGAATTGCCCTGGTGTCTTATTTTTGTGCAGAAAATCAACTTTCAGGAAAATCCCCGGAAGTAATTGCAATGGGCCTATTTTCACAGAAGACCTACGGAGCCAGAAGACGAGACGGAGGGGGGCCACGAGGCGCGCACACCACGTGGCGGCGCGGTGGGCCCCTGGGCCACGCCGCCATATGTGACGCCGCCTCGGCCAGCCCCCGACGCTCCCCTCTGGACTACTTAAAGCCCTTGACCTAAAAACGCACGGGGGTTGCCAGAAGACATCCAGAACTCCGCCGCCGTCGCGAAACCCAATCTCGGGATCAGAAACTCCGTTCTGGCACTAGGGCCCGAGTGCCATGATTTCAGATCTGAACATGTTATTGATTCATGATGATATTTATTGTTTTATGATCTTACCTGCAAGTTGTATACACATATTGCTATCCGGAACCCGAGGCCCCAAAGTGACAGAAATTGGGACAACCGGAGGGGAAGGCTGTGATATGAGGATCACATGTGTTCACGGAGTGTTAATGCTTTGCTCCGGTACTCTATTAAAAGGAGTACCTTAATTACCAGTAGTTTCCCTAGAGGCCCGGCTGCCACCGGCTGGTAGGACAAAAGATGTTGTGCAAGTTTCTCATTGCGAGCACGTACGACTATATACAGAACACATGCCTATGGTTATTTAGTACTTGGATACTTTTTTATTATCATCTGCAAATGCCTTGTCTTGATTATTACATGAGTTATCTTATCCATGCAGCACCCGTTCATTCATCCCTATGCCTACAGTATTTTAATCCTGCTGTTTATTATAATCACTACTGCTGTCTTTATTACACTGCTGCTTATATTTCACTACTGCTACTGCTATAAAACTGTTGCTACTGATAAGCTATTGCGAGCAAGTTTGTTTCCAGGTGCAGCTGAATTGACAACTCCGCTGTTAAGGCTTACAAATATTCTTTGGCTCCCCTTGTGTCGAATCAATAAATTGGGTTTTACTTCCCTCGAAGACTATTGCGATCCCCTATACTTGTGGGTCATCAAGACTATTTTCTACCGCCGTTGCCGGGGAGCATAGCTTTATTTGCAAGTTTACCTGAATTGATATTGTTCGTTGCAAATCCTCCATCATGGGTAAGCCTCGCGATGCTAAGGTCGCCATATTACCATCCACTACAAGAAAAGGTACAACTCTGAGTACCTCTGGTGCTCTTGATTCACCATATGTGATAAGTCAACTTGTTTCACCACCACAAGCTTCACATGCTGGTACTTCTGCTGAATCTGAAAATCCCTCTTATAATCTTGATGATGCTTCTATTGTTCTTGATGATAATGGTTCATTAGGTTCTTTTCTAGATGCTACAATTGCTAGGTCTAGACAAATTGAAAATATTGAAATTCCTAATGAAAATACTGTTACACCTGTTAAATCACCTGAGTCTGTTGAACACTCTAGTGATCTTGATGAAGATTATGTGGAACTTGATGATGATTTTATTGATAAATGTAATGCTACTACTGGTGCAAGTAATATTAAAAAGCTTCTTACACAACGTGCTGTTAGATATAAACCGTCTCCTGATCCTAAATTTGCCACATCTCCTATAAACATTAAGGATAAGGATTATGATTTTTCTCTTGATTTTTCTCATATATCTATTGTTGAGAAAACACCTTTTTGTGGTACTGAAAAAGAGAGTGTTGTAGAGCACATGATTGAGCTTTCTACTTTGAGTAGCTTGTTTTCTGATGATACAAAGAAGCGTACTTATTTTATTGCTAAATTTTTTCCTTTCTCATTAAAGGATGATGCTAAAACTTGGTATAATCTGATTCTATTGATAGTCCAAATGGTTTGCTTGATGTTTTCTTTCGGAAATATTTTCCTGCTAGTGCTCAACATATTGATTTGCAGAAAATTTATAGTTTTGACCAGGAAGATGGACAGAAATTACCTGAAGCTTGGGCAAGGTTTTGCTCTCTTCTTAGAGCTCGGCCTGGACATGATTTGGAAAAGCATGACTTACTTGATATATTTTATAGTGGACTAACCATTGAGTCTAGGGCATACCTGGATAGTTGTGCTGGTTGTGTTTTCAGGAAAAGAACTCCAGACGAAGCTGAAGAATTAATGGCTAGAATAGGACAAAATCATGATGATTGGACTACACCTGAACCAACCCCAACACCAATATTGAAGAAGAGGGGTATAATTGACTTAAATTATGAAGATATGAAGGAAGCCAAGAAATCTCTTAAAGAGAAAGGTATTAAATCTGAAGATGTGAAGAATTTACCTCCCATAGAAGATTTATGTAAGATAACTCTCCCTTCATCCACGATTGAGGTACATTCTCTTCAACGCTTTGATAAAGGAGACATTCCTTACTCAAAACCTCCTGATCAATGTTTAGATGAATTTGATAATTATGTTGTTATGCAAGATAATTTTAATATGAGTGTAGAGAATCATTTAATGGAAAATTCTCAAGCTATTAGTAAATTGCATGATATTATGGAGAGAACCTCCAATGATGTTAAGATGCTTGTTAAACATTTTCATATGGTTCAAACTCAAATTGATCAAATCACTAAAGTGCAACATGACTTGTTAAAAAATACTTCTAAAGAAAAACATGCTTATGAAGTAACAACTAGAGGTGGTGTTTCTACTCAGGATCCTCTATATCCCGAGGGGCATCCCAAAAGAATTGAACACGATTCTCAACAAACTAAAGAAACTAGTGCTCCTTCTAAGAAAAAGAAGAAGAAACATAAAACTATTGTAGAATCTTCTGAACCTGTTAATGATCCTAATAGTATTTCTATTTCTGATGCTGAAACTGAAAGTGGTAATGAATGTGATAAAGATAATGATAAGAATGATGTTTCTGATAAAGAGGAGTTTGAAGATGAACCTGAAAAGCATGCTAAAAATAAAAAGTATACTAAAGAAGATTTCATTGCTAAGAAACATGGTAATGAAAGAGAACCTTGGGTTCAAAAGCAAATGCCTTTTCCTGTTAAGAAACTAAAATCAAAGGAGGAAGAACACTATAATAAATTTTGTGATTGGATGAAACCTTTGTTCTTGCAAATCCCTTTGACTGATGCTATTAAATTGCCTCCTTATTCAAAGTATATGAAAGATATTGTCTCTAACAAAAGGAGAATTCCTAATGAGGATATTTCCACTATGCTTGCTAATTACTCTTTCAATGGCAAGGTTCCAAAGAACCTGGGAGACCCAGGTATACCAACTATCCCTTGTTCCATCAAGAATAATTATGTTAGAACTGCTCTATGTGATTTGGGAGCAGGAGTTAATATTATGCCTTTTTCTCTTTACAAGAGACTTTATTTAGATAAGTTGATACCAACTGATATATCTTTGCAAATGGCTGATAAATCTACTGCTGTTCCTGTTGGTATATGTGAGGATGTTCCTGTTCAAGTTGCTAATAATTGCTTAATATTAACCGATTTTGTTGTGTTGGAAATACCTGAAGATGATAATATGTCTATTATTCTTGGAATACCTTTTCTTAACACTACAGGGGCTGTTAATGATTGCAATAAAGGAAAAGTTACTTTCAATGTTGATGACAAGGAGCATACTGTTTATTTTTCCAAGAGGATTGATAAAGTATATGGAGTTAATACAATTTCTAATTTGAGAACTATCAAAGTGGGAGTTATTGATTGTCCTATATATGAGCCTAAACAAGGATATCGAAATATTATGATTGGATCCATATCAATACAATATAAGGTAACATGATTGATTTGAGGTTTATTTCTTCTTATGTCATGTAAAATCTATTTGGTGGCAAGACTTGATCAACCTTGTTAACAAGTACATTTTATATGCATAGAAGAGCTAAACAACATTTCTTTCTTTCACCACACTTGTTTACTTTCTGTAGTACTACTTGTTTTGCAAGATGCTTTAGTTGTTTAGAAGTTTGAAAATCTTTTTCTGCCCTGTAATAGTTATTTTAACACCCAGAAATGTGCATTTTACGAAGTTTTCAAAAATTTACAAAAATTATATCACTGGTCCTATTTTTCAAAATGCAACCTGGGAGTGCCTGGGGCTGACCAGTGGGGCACCCCAGGGCTGCACCCCATGTGCCGGCGCGGCCAGCATGGGGGGCGCGCCACCCTGTGGGGAGGGCCCCACCTGGCCCTCCACTCACTCATCCACCTACCACTCCACTCTCTTTCACGAGAAAACACACCACCATTGTTCAAACCCGAGTTTCTTGCTGTTCTTGCTCGAGATTTTTGATCTCCTTGCTCAGCCCATCTTTGCTGCTGAGATTTGGGGTATTTGTTCTCCGGTATGTGACTCCTCCGATTATCCAAATAGAATTTTGTTTGGTTGAGTATATCTTGAGTATTTTGTTGCTGTAGGTGACATGTTAAGTGAGTTTGCATGCTTGTTCTAAGTTGTAAAAATTAGTTTTGATGCATGTTTAGTA
Organism: Lolium perenne; assembly: GCF_019359855.2. Taxonomy (NCBI): domain Eukaryota; kingdom Viridiplantae; phylum Streptophyta; class Magnoliopsida; order Poales; family Poaceae; genus Lolium; species Lolium perenne. The sequence goes on from NC_067248.2 coordinate 135,298,183, forward strand.
CTCTATTAAGTTCCTATAAGTAGTTTCCCTCATTTATATGTCTCAAAATCAACTTTTATAATGATTGTTGAAAAATTTCAGAAAATGGAGTGGAATAGACACCAACTCAACCAACATGAATTGGAGGTGCATGAAGTTATGAGAGTCCACCGTGAAGAGGGGGTATACCCCTCCTACTACCCATGCACCAATTTCATGAAGAGTGCAGGAATTTTTCAGGATGTTCAAAATCTAATTTCTAATGCAGGGTTAGAAGATTTTGTTGTTGGTGAACCTTACGAATATACAAAACTAACCATGTCAGTGGTGCAGGATTTTGAATTCCATTGGTCCCAACCTAACCCCATGGTTCGATATAAAATCTACAATAAAACTATCAACTTGCCCTTTGATGATTTTTGTGCAGCTATTAAAGTGCCACAATGGGGATCATGTGAGAAGATTAGGGGGCTGCCACGGCAACTCTTGAATCTATAAGAGATGATCTGTCAAGGGAGAAGCTTCTCAGATGAGAGTGGTAAAATTCGTAGTATTCAACTCTCATCTATTCGCTATTTTTCTTACTTTATCACCAAGTGCGTTCTTGCTAGAAAGAATGCAAATAAGTTATCCATCCATGACTTGGTTTTCTTAGATGCTGCACTGCAACTTGATAGAACTTATAATTTGGGTGCTTTGATAGCTTTTAGGCTTGCTACTAACCGTGATAAAGGAGGAATTTGTGGAGGTCTCATTGCCTCTCGTTTGCTAGCTATGCATGGTGTAGAACCTCACTCTCTTGATGTTCAGCTCTCTATAGAGAAACTTGATATTGTTTCCATGATAAAACATGACTTTGTTTCTAATTGGTCTAATTTGAATAACCTGTCCTATGAGATCACCTTTTTCAAGAAAAAGTGGAGAGTAACTAAATCTGAAAGGCTAGTTGGATTGCCTGCACCTGCTTTGTTTAACCTTGATTCCAGGGAAAATTGTTCGGTCAAAGCAGATGAACTTGATGCATACATAGAGAGGAGCGGCCATCACGCAGGGGACGACATGGAGGTGGCCGAGGAACCCCTCGACTTGTCATCCGAGGCAGCAAGTTCTTCACATCAACATTTTGGGCATGTGGAGCCTTCATCCTTTTCTTCTGCACAGGGATCTTATTATGACCACACCATGTATGATCCACCGGCGTGGAACCCTGGCCCTCGCTGGGGTTGATCTCCACTTAGGCCAAAAGCCTAAGCTTGGGGGGAGGTATGTCGGCATCACTCATTCATTGCATATTACAATTGCCGGATATTTGTACATACTTGTTTCGCTTCTTTTGGTTGTTTCTCTTTCGGTTATTTTTATTTCAGCAGCTTCTTATTTTAGTTTTTGAAGGTTGTTACTACTGTAGTAACCTTTACCTTTACGTTTTTATTTCATTTGTGTGCCGATGGTTGCCTCTAATATGAGGAAGATGATATTTGGGAAGTGCTGTCTAAAAAACAGATTCTGGACTGATACTAAAAAAATTCTTAAAAATAGCCAGAACGTTATTTTGAGCAGCCAATTTTTGTACATGTTCCCCAGGTTATCATCTAACTTTTATTAGTTGCGCACTTTTCGAGTTGAACAGCAGAAGATTTTCGAAAAAAAATAATTACTGTACTGCTGTCAAGTTTGACGGATTTCTGCCACCTTGTGTTTGTGTGACTCTTTTAGTTTCCATTCTCTTGTTTTTGCTTTGTTTCTTTTCTAAAACACAAAAAGACCAAAAATATTTCTGTTGTTTCTCTTTATTATTTGTTTATTTGGTTTCTTGTCCTATTTTGCTTTATTTACTATCGTTGGTTTGCTATGAGAAAATCCAAAAATATTTTACTTTCGTTCGGTGACTCTAATATCGAAAACGCCAAAAATATTTGTTGTTCTTCTTCGGTTTTGTAAAGTTTATTATGGAGTTCAGCGATCTCCGGTGGTTGGAGCTTGGTTTTCATTTCATATTATTCAAGCTACACAAGTGAAAGGCAATAATGACGATCTATGATAACTCGACTGTGGTGAGAGGCTGGTATGAACTCTATTTTTTTTCATTTTTGTACATATACTCATTCATGTGAGCATGTTTAGTTGGTTCATGTGAGGTATATGTCATTTAATGAAAGTCTAGTAGTTCATGATCTCTCATGTTTAGCTTCAATTTATTAATAATGAGTAGCATGTCATAAATATTTGTTTGCATTGTTTTATTCATAGATAGGTATGACATTGTGGTATCCTCCTCTGAATAATTCATTTGAATTGACTTGGCACATGCTCACGCATGCATATGACTGAAAAACAAAAGTCAATTAAGCCTCGATGATTTACTTTGCTTCAGAGTTCTCGTATCACTTTTATGCCTCCGTTAATTTTATTTTGTTGCAAGCATGATTATGACAGTTATTGCTCTCTTGATTGTCGCTTCCTAGTCTATTGCTAGCCTTTACTTGTACTGAGCGGGAATGCTGCTCGTGCTTCCAAATCCCTGAAAACCAAGTTATTCCAAAGTGTCCACCATAAATACCTATGCATGGCATTTCAAACCATTCCAAGTAAATTTTCATGTGCTACCTTTAAAACATTCAAAGTACTTCTCAATTTTTGTCAATGTTTTATAGCTTATGAGGAAGTATGTGGTGTTTCATCTTTCAACCTTGTCATTTACTCCTGACAGACTTTTACCAATGGACTAGTGGCACATCCGCTTATCCAATAATTTTGCAAAAAGAGCTGGCAACGGGGTGCCCAACCCCAATTAATTAACTTTCATCAATAATTCTCTTCACATGTTTTGCCCTGATTTATCAGTAAGCAACTTAATTTGCAAATAGACACTCCTCCATGGTATGTGAATGTTGGAAGGCACCCGAGGATTCGGTTAGCCATGGCTTGTGTAAGCAAAGGTTGGGAGGAGTGTCATCCATAATGAAACTAAAGTACATGTGTAAACAAAAGAGAAGAGGGATGATTTACCTTGCTGGTAGAGATAACGTCCTTCATGGGAGCCGCTCTTGAAAGTCTGGTTGACGAGGTAGTTAGAGTGCCCACTACCATTCGTTGACAACAACAAACACCTCTCAAAACAATTTTACTTCTGTTTTGAAAATGAAAAGCTCTAGCACATGTTAATCCCTGCTTCCCTCTGCGAAGGGTCAATCTTTTACTTTTATGTTGAGTGATACATCTCAAACGTATCTATAATTTCTTATGTTCCATGCTACTTTATTGATGATACTCACATGTTTTATACATACTTTATGTCATATTTATGCATTTTCCGGCACTAACCTATTGACGAGATGCCGAAGAGCCAGTTGCTGTTTTCTGCTGTTTTTGGTTTCAGAAATCCTAGTAAGGAAATATTCTCGGAATTGGACGAAATCAATGCCCAGGATCTTATTTTTCCGTGAAGCTTCCAGAAGTCCGAAAGGGAAACGAAGTGGGGCCACGAGGCTTGATAACCCACAAGTATAGGGGATCGCAACAGTCTTCGAGGGAAGTAAAACCCAATTTATTGATTCGACACAAGGGGAGACAAAGGATACTTGAAAGTCTTAACAGCGGAGTTGTCAATTCAGCTGCACCTGGAAACAGACTTGCTCGCAAGAGTTTATCAGTAATAACAGTTTTATAGCAGTAGCAATGGTGAAATATCAGCAGCAGAGTAATAGAGACAACAGTAGTGATTATAGTAAACAGCAGGATTAAAATACTGTAGGCACAGGGATGGATGACGGGCGTTGCATGGATGAGAGAAACTCATGTAACAATCAAGCAGGGCATTTGCAGATAATAATAAAATGGTATCCAAGTACAAAGCAATCCATAGGCATGTGTTCCGTATATAGTTGTACGTGCTCGCAATGAGAAACTTGCACAACATCTTTTGTCCTACCAGCCGGTGGCAGCCGGGCCTCTAGGAAATCTACTGGAAATTAAGGTACTCCTTTTAATAGAGCACCGGAGCAAAGCATTGACACTCCGTGAACACATGTGATCCTCACATCACCGCCATCCCCTCCGTTTGTCCCAATTTCTGTCACTTCGGGGCCTTTGGTTCCGGACAGCGCCATGTGTATACAACTTGCAGGTAAGATCATAAAACAATGCATATCATGATGAAATAATAACATGTTCAGATCTGAGATCATGGCACTCGGGCCCTAGTGACAAGCATTAAGCATAACAAGTTGCAACAATATCATCAAAGTACCAATTACGGACACTGGGCACTATGCCCTAACAATCTTATGCTATTACATGACCAATCTCATCCAATCCCTACCATCCCCTTCATCCTACAGCGGGGGAATTACTCACACATGGATGGGGGAAACATTGCTGGTCGATGGAGAGGCGTCGGTGGTGATGATGGCGATGATCTCATCCAATTCCCCGTCCCGGCGGAGTGCCAGAACGGAGTTTCCTGGTCCCGAGACGGAGTTTCGCGATGTGGCGGCGTTCTGGAGGGTTTCTGGCGACTTCGACTTCTCTCTGTGCGTTTTTAGGTCGAAGGCGTTAAGTAGTCCAAAGGAGGACGTCGGAGGCCGGCCGAGGGGGCCACACGCTAGGGCCGCGTGCCCCCCTCCTGGGCCGCGCCACCCTAGTGTGTGGGGCCCTCGGGCCTCTACCTGGCTCCCCCTTCTGGCTCCGTCATTCTTCCGGAAAAATAAGACCTTTCGCATAAATTCCGAGGATTTTCCTGAAAGTTGGATTTCTGCAAAAAAACGAGACACCAGAACAGTTCTGCTGAAAACAGCGTTAGTCCGTGTTAGTTGCATCCAAAATACACAAATTAGAGGCAAAACAATAGCAAAAGTGTTCGGGAAAGTAGATACGTTTTGGACGTATCAAGGCGCCGCCACGCCAGGGCCGCGCGGCCAAGGGTGGGGCCGCGCCGCCCTATTCTGTGGGGCCCTCGTGAGGCCCCCTGACCTACCCTTCCGCCTAATTAAGCCTTCGTCGATAATAGTTCCAGTACCGAGAGCCACGATACGGAAAACCTTCCAGAGACGCCGCCGCCGCCAATACCATCTCGGGGATTCAGGAGATCGCCTCCGGCACCCTGCCGGAGAGGGGAATCATCTCCCGGAGGACTCTTCATCGCCATGATCGCCTCCGGATTGATGTGTGAGTAGTTCACCCCTGGACTATGGGTCCATAGCAGTAGCTAGATGGTTGTCTTATCCTCATGTGCTATCATTGTTGGATCTTGTGAGCTGCCTAACATGATCAAGATCATCTATCTGTAATGCTACATGTTGCGTTTGTTGGGATCCGATGAATATGGAATACTATGTTATGTTGATTATCAATCTATCATCTATGTGTTGTTTATGATCTTGCATGCTCTCCGTTGCTAGTAGAGGCTCTGGCCAAGTTGATACTTGTAACTCCAAGAGGGAGTATTTATGCTCGATAGTGGGTTCATGCCTCCATTAAATGCAGGGGATGCTGAGAAAGTTCTAAGGTTGTGGATGTGCTATTGCTACTAGGGATAAAACATCAATGCTATGTCTAAGGATGTATTTGTTGATTACATTATGCACCATACTTAATGCAATTGTCTGTTGTTTGCAACTTAATACTGGAAGGGGTTCGGATGATAACCTGAAGGTGGACTTTTTAGGCATAGATGCATGCTGGATAGCGGTCTATGTACTTTGTCGTAATGCCCAATTGAATTTCACACTACTCATCATGATATGTATGTGCATTGTCATGCCCTCTCTATTTGTCAATTGCCTAACTGTAATTTGTTCACCCAACATGCTTATTCTTATTGGAGAGACACCACTAGTGAACTGTGGACCCCGGTCCAATTCTTTTACATCGAATACAATCTACTGCAATACTTGTTCTTACTGTACTTTGCAAACATCATCTTCCACACTATACATCTAATCCTTTGTTACAGCAAGCCGGTGAGATTGACAACCTCACTGTTAAGTTGGGGCAAAGTACTTGGATTGTGTTGTGCAGGTTCCACGTTGGCGCCGGAATCCCTGGTGTTGCGCCGCACTACACTCCGTCACCAACAACCTTCAACGTGCTTCTTGGCTCCTACTGGTTTGATAACCTTGGTTTCTTACTGAGGGAAAACTTGCTGCTGTACGCATCACACCTTCCTCTTGGGGTTCCCAACGGACGCGTGTTGTACGCGTATCATTGAGTCACCATCCTTTCTTTGAGCACCTTCTTGAGAGCATAATTGTCATTCTTAGTGTAATATGTTTGTCCCATAATATGGTTAACTGTGGTATAACTTTGATGCTTTTATCTTTGATAATCTTTACTTCTAGTCTTTCCATGAATTTCAGAGGTGCCTGGGCATTTAGGTTTTGTTGTACAAATACGGGCAAGCGAGATACCACTTTATCATATCTTTTATTCTTTTTATGAACATTGAAATCCTGCTGATAGATATGATTCATGATGCTTATTATTAGTTTGTTGGTATCTTTTTCATGATTGACATAACCATTAGATGACTTTATTTGCATTTATCTTATTATGAATTGCCTAAGTACTCGTCCATATAATGAGAACATTTACATCATATGAGCAAATGTGTTCGTGAAAGTTCTTTTATCGCACTCAGTTGTTAACTGAATTGCTTGAGGACAAGCAATAAGCTAAGCTTGGGGGGAGTTGATACGTCCAAAACGTATCTACTTTCCCGAACACTTTTGCTATTGTTTTGCCTCTAATTTGTGTATTTTGGATACAACTAACACAGATTAACGCATTTGTTTTCAAATGAGAATTGCCCTGGTGTCTTATTTTTGTGCAGAAAATCAACTTTCAGGAAAATCCCCGGAAATAATTGCAATGGGCCTATTTTCACAGAAGACCTACGGAGCCAGAAGACGAGACGGAGGGGGGCCACGAGGCGCGCACACCACGTGGCGGCGCGGTGGGCCCCTGGGCCACGCCGCCATATGGTGACGCCGCCTCGGCCAGCCCCCGACGCTCTCATCTGGACTACTTAAAGCCCTTGACCTAAAAACGCACGGGGGTTCGACCAATTTGCCAGAAGACATCCAGAACTCCGCCGCCGTCGCGAAACCCAATCTCAGGATCAGAAACTCTGTTCTGGCACCCTGCCGGGACGAGGAATTGGAGGAGATCATCGCCATCATCACCACCGACGCCTCTCCATCAACCATCCATGCTTCCCCCATCTATGTGTGAGTAAATCTCCGTTGTAGGCCGTAGGGGATGGTAGGGATTGGATGAGATTGTTCATGTAATAGCCATAAGATTGTTAGGGCATGGTGCCTAGTATCCGTTGTTGGTACTTTTATGATATTGTTGCAACTTGTTATGCTTAATGCTTGTCACTAGGGCCCGAGTGCCATGATTTCAGATCTGAACATGTTATTGATTCATGATGATATTCATTGTTTTATGATCTTACCTGCAAGTTGTATACACATATTGCTGTCCGGAACCCGAGGCCCCAAAGTGACAGAAATTGGGACAATCGGAGGGGAAGGCTGTGATATGAGGATCACATGTGTTCACGGAGTGTTAATGCTTTGCTCCGATACTCTATTAAAAGGAGTACCTTAATTACCAGTAGTTTCCCTAGAGGCCCGGCTGCCACCGGCTGGTAGGACAAAAGATGTTGTGCAATTTTCTCATTACAAGCACGTACGACTATATACGGAACACATGCCTATGGTTATTTAGTACTTGGATACTTTTTTATTATCATCTGCAAATGCCTTGTCTTGATTATTACATGAGTTATCTTATCCATGCAGCGCCCGTTCATCAATCCCTATGCCTACAGTATTTTAATCATGTTGTTTACTATAATCACTACTGTTGTCTTTATTACACTGCTGCTTATATTTTACTACTGCTACTGCTATAAAACGGTTGCTACTGATAAGCAATTGCGAGCAAGTTTGTTTCGAGGTGCAGCTGAATTGACAACTCCGCTGTTAAGGCTTACAAATATTCTTTGGCTCCCCTTGTGTCGAATCAATAAATTGGGTTTTACTTTCCTCGAAGACTGTTGCGATCCCCTATACTTGTGGGTCATCAACTAGCAACCTCCTGTGAACTAAACATAGACAGCTGAGAACCACACCAGGAAGGCAGCAAATAAAACGACGAAAATGGGAACATAGCCCTTTCAAACCTAACATCTCTTCACAAAAAACAACACATGAGAAAGCTACAGAGAGGCACAGAACAAATGTAAAAACCCGCAGCCTAATGCTATTCTCCTCCCGCCACCATCATCTGCTCTCCCAGGATTCAACTCTTTGATCTTGGAGTCAAGCTTCAACATCATGTCTTCAATCCCCGATAGCTTCTTGGCACCAACCAATGGCTTCCACTGCAACATTAGAGAGAAAGCTCCGTATATTGGTTGAAAAGGAGAAAACGACACTTTATATATGCTGAAAAATTCATTCATTTCTGGTAAGCCAGAAGGACCAGAAAACAGCGGCTTCCAAGAACCAAGAAATATGATTGTGTATGTTTCCCCCGGCAGTGAGGAATATCCACAAAGTCTTCCCTACACCCAGGCAAGTATTGCTTACCAAAAGCCTCCCTTATGACACACCAAACAAATTTCTCTAAGAGGCAAATGAAAATAATATGATTCACATCCTCCTCCACACCACAACAAGTGCACATCACACTCCGACGCCAACCACGCAACGCCAGCTGAGATGCAGATTGCACTTTCCCCCTAAAACACATCCATGAGATTTTTTTTGTTTCAATAGACAGTTTGTTTTCCACATATCTAGCATCCTCAAGTCCCTAACACCTTGATTCAAAATAAACATGTATAGAGACATGGCAGAGAATACTCTTTTGGCATCCAAAAGCCAATCAACTTTGTCCATTGAAATTGGACAATAATTACTGACAATATTTTATTGGCGTATGAGTGCTTATATAAAATAAAGAACAAGAAGGTGGGAAAAGAGGGATTAGGTGCCGTGAAATTGGACATGCACAAAGCATATGACAGAGTGGAGTGGGTGTTTTCCAAGAGGATGATGTTGCGGCTCGGATTTGATATGGAGTTTGACAATACTCTGATGGCTTGTGTGCGCTCGGTCAAGTATAAAATTCGGTTTAATGATCAAGAGACAGAGTATTTCTTGCCTAGTAGGGGTCTCTGTCAAGGAGATCCGCTTTCACCCTATTTATTTCTTATTTGTGCAGAGGGTCTGTCTAGTGCTTTGGCTCATAGAGAGGAGGTTGGTGGTATTGACGGTGTCCGGGTGTGCAGAAATGCACCATCGGTTTCTCATCTATTATTTGCCGATGATTCTCTAATACCGATGAAGCGAATTTGACTAATGCAGCCTTGTTGAATCAAGTACTGGAACAATATTATGCAAGTTCGGGACAAATGGTCAGTGAAGCTAAGTGTAGCATTTTCTTCAGTCCTAATGTGGATGTGCAGGTAAAAACCGAAATTTGCGAGGATTTAAATATATTTACTGAAACAATTTCGGACAAGTACCTTGGGCTACCGTTTATGGTCGGCCTAGATAAGATTGAATCTTTTATTTATTTATTGGAGAGAATTATTGTAAGAATCCAAGACTGGAAAGAGAAATTTCTATCCATGGGAAGAAAGGAGATTTTGCTCAAAGCAATTATTCAAGCTATTCCAGTTTTTGCAATCGCGGTCTTTAAAATCTCTAAGCAGCTATGCAAGGATATCAATGACTCTATGGCGAGTTTCTGGTGGGGTGATACTGATATTCAGAAGAGAATGCATTGGTTTGCATGGTGGAAGATGTGTGTTGCGAAGAAGCAAGGTGGTATGGGCTTTAGAGATTTGCATACTTTTAATATGTCCATGTTAGCAAAACAGAGCTGGAGATTATTGGCAAGTCCGGATACCTTGTGTGCTAGAGTTCTTAAAGCTAAATATTTCCCTAACACTAGTCGACTGAGAGCAGGTCATAAACAGGGGTCGTCGTATACTTGGCAAAGCATTGTTGCGGGACTGCAAGTCTTCAAGAGGGGTCATATATGGAGAATCGGCTCAGGTACTCAGGTGAATATATGGGAGGATCATTGGATTCCTTCAAGTCCGACGAGGAAGGTGATGACACGGCGGGGACAGATTGTGCTTTGTACTGTTGATGAACTTATTAATCCAATTACGGATCAGTGGGATGAAGATTTGATTCGCTTACTTTTCACCAATACAGATGCAGAACGCATTTTGAAGATTCCCTTAAGCTCTCAAATGACTGAGGATTTTGTTGCCTGGCGCGTTTCAAAGAATTTTGTGTTCTCGGTGCGCTTAGCTTATCACATGGAATATGAACAACAGTTTGGTTAAAAATATCGAAGAGGAGATGGGCAAGGTTCATCCAGGGTGAATCCGGTCTATGAGGTTATGTGGGGTTTGGATGTGCCTAGTAAGGTTAAAATTTTCCTTTGGAAGCCTTTGCATGGAGTGGTTCCAGGAATGTCTATTCTGGCTGATCGTCACATAAAAGTACATCCACAATGTCCGGTTTGCAAAAAAGGTCCAGAAGACATTAATCACCTTTTGTTAAGATGTGAGAGGGCAAGCGAAGTGTGGCGTGAGCTGGGACTTCTCCCTGAAATAAAACAATGTTTAAAAACGAGCTCTCGGGTTCTGTTATTTTGGAGCAGATTTTATGTTCGGAGAAGAGGAAACTCGCTGTTTTGGATCAAGTGGATCTACAAGAAGTTGTGGTTGTTGGTTCTTGGTATATTTGGTGGCAAGGAAGAGAATTTGTGAAGGGTGAAAAGATAAGGCCGGTTACGAGTACTGCTTCCTCAATCAAAGCCTTGACTGCAAATTATGGAGTGGCTTGCGGGCCATCAGTAGAAAAAGAATATGATTGGGATAAACCTCCTAGAGGGAGTTTAAAGTTAAATGTGGATGCTTCTTATTTTCCAGACGGCTCGGGGGCAGCGGCTGCAGTGTTACCCAATGATAAGGGGGAAGCGATTGCCGGCATAGCGTGTCCATTGGGAAATATGCAATCAACCACATTTGTGGAAGCAATAGCGATCTTTAAGGGGCTCGAATTTTTAGAGAATTTTGGCTGTGATGCTGCTTATATTGAATCTGATTCTACCGAAGTTATTGAAGCATGCAATGGAACGATAGATATTATGGGGCTGTATTCGGCTATTTTAGCTGATTGTTTCCAAAAGGAAAGTTCGATAGAGATGGTGAAATTTATCCACTGTAGAAGAGAAGAAAATATGGTGGCACATCATTTTGCAAAGAGAGCTTATGAGACAAAGAGTAGTATCCACTGGAGGGATCATCCCCCCGATTTTATTTTACCTTTTGTTCTTAAAGACATGACTTTGCTCATTGCGTTGTAACCGTGACTCTATGTGGTGGCAGCAAGTTCCAGACGCACTCCTTTTCTTCCAGGGTACCTAAGGGGGCTGGAAGGTTTTTAATGAGGCGGCTTGCTTGCCTTAATATATATTAAGATTTCAAAAAAAACTTTGTCCATTGTAATAGCCAACCTCGCGTTATCAAGGAAAGCACAAAACTCCTGCCATTCCTGGACCTCATCAGGGCCAAACGATCTGTTGAAAGACAAACCCCACGATTTCCCATTAGAAATTTTGGCAACCGTTTTGTCTTTGTGATCACAACAAGAAAAGACCAAAGGGAAACTATTCATGCTAGAAAAACACACTCCGCCCATTTCCCACCTCATAAGAAGTCCCTTTTTTAAAACCAAAACTTGATTTTATGAAGAGTTTTCCAAAATTGGGAACCCCCCGAACTATTGGGTTGGTAAAAACCAGCACCCCGCATATAATTGTTTCTAAGCAATTAACAACTCAAAGGTTGACACCCCCTTCTAGTTTATAAATCCATTTGCTCAGCAAGCAAATGTTTCTCGTCCGAGAGTCAGTGAAGCCCAAGCCACCAAACTCTTTAGGTTTGCAAAACACGTCCCATTTAACCATATGATACTTTTTCTTATCACCCCACCTTTCCCAGAAAAATCTAGCTCTGATCATATCCATTTTATAATGGGTCCCTTCTGACAAAAGAAAGAAACCCATAGCATAAATAGCCAAGTTATCGAGGCAGGAATCAATCAAGACAACTCTCCCAACAGAAGAGGCTTGTCCAGAGCAGCCATTCACTAATTTCTTAGTTAGTTTCTCAACGACAAAAGCCAAATCTTTAACTAAGATTGTGTCCCAACTAACGGGGAGACCTAGCTAAATAAATGATAGGAAACTTCCCTACCTCACAATTAAGCATCATAGCAATTCTATCTAGTTCCCTTTGTGCCACACCAACACCAAAAACTTCACTTTTCTGCTAATTGATGTGAAGGCCAGACATTGCTTCAAAACAATAAAGTATAAATTTCACAGTTCGCACACTCTCACCGTCATTCTCAATCAATAGCACGATATTGTCAGCATGCTGTAGGTGAGATATCCCACGAGGAATTAAGTTCGGAACAAGCCCCCTAAGATGACCATTGGCTTTGGCAGAGTTCAAAAGACTCCCAAGAACCTCGGCAACTTGGTTAAACAAAATGGGGGACAGGAGATCCTCCTATCGGAGCCCCTTATAGGTTCTGAAATAGATTCCATTAACACCATTAATATTAATGCAGACCATTCCAGTCTGAACCACCTAATTTATCCAATTGATCCAGACCTAACAGGAGCCTTTCCTCTCAAGAACTTCTACCAAAAAATTCCAATGCACCTTATCATAAGCTTTCTCAAAATCCAACTTAATGATAAGGCCAGAGTTACCCGATGATTTCAACTCATGCAACACCTCATGCAGAACTACAACTCCATCGTGAATATTTCTACCAGGGATAAAAGCAGTTTGTGTAGCCTCAATGTATTTATGGATAATTTAGACACCCTTATTGTCAAGATTTTTGTGATAACCTTAAATATCACATTAATCAGACAAATAGGCCTATAATGCCTAATATCGCTAGCCCTAATGATTTTTGGAAAAAGAATGATAACTCCATAATTAATTCTGCTCAAGTCTAGCTGCCTCTTGAGTAAGTCATCCAACATTTCATTAATAAAAGGTTTAACCTCAGAAAAAATTCTTTATAAAAAGCCACAGTGAACCCATCGGGGCCTAGGGCAGTGTTTGTTTTCATGTCTTTTATAGCAAATTCAATCTCCTCATCTGAGAAAGGTTGATTTAAAACTACATTGTCCTCAACAGACACTCTATCCCCGTCACTCCAAAAATCTTCATTTAAATGAACAACTGGATCTGGCTCACAACCAAACAAATTCTTGTAAAACTGAGTGATGTGGGCATTACCCTTCGGGTAACCAATATTATGTTACCTCCTACGGCCCAACCAGGGGCCCATGAAGATCATCCACCGACCAAGATGGGCCGTTATGTCGGTTTCAAAGAAACAATATTGATGAACAAGGCAAGAAGACGAAGAACAAGGAAAGTTTATACATAGAAGTCTTTGTAACCTAGCCGAACTCGGTCAGAACTCTTGGGACCTGGCTGCAATATAAGGGCCAGGAGAGGGCCTGCCGAGGGACACACAATCACCGCAGCTAGAACCACCGCAAGTCTAGGGGTAGGTCATTAGAAATCTTAGCCTCTCGATGAGATCATAGTCTTAGCCTTCGGCTACCCCATTGTAACCCGATAATTTCGATAATCAAGATCAGACAAGCAGGAAGTAAGGGTTTTACCTCATCGAGCGCCCCGAACCTGGGTAAATCTCTCTCTCCGCTTGTTTGGTATCCGATGTCTCGTGACAGCCTGCAGGATTCCATCAACCCTAAGCCCCAAAAGGTGGGCATTGCCGAGGAGCACCCTCGACAATTGGCGCCGTCCGTGGGAAATTTGTCGGCACAAGGCGTGTCATCGGCACCGGTCACATCAGCAGCATTCGTGCTAACTTCACCAACACCTTCAAGTCCAAGAAACTCAGTTCGCTGCGGTTCTTTCGAGTTCACTCCACGCGTCGAAGCATCGCGTCCGGTCTCTTCGGAGTTGCATAGCAATATTGATGCAACCTTCAGCGGTGTCCACTTCATCAACGATTCTGGAGGATTTCTTCGGCTTCCAAATTTGACTGTGTCAAGCTTAAGTACTTCATCTCTAGATACCATTGTCCCACCAATAACCTCAGTGGGCCTGCCTGGGAACAACAACGGGAGCAGCCGAAAGATTTTCGGTAGCAGAGAAGAGCAACGGAAGAGGCGAAGGGATTTTCGTCGTGAGGAAGAAGAACGAGCCGTGAGTCGCCTCCGCGGAGCAGCTTGTCGCACCATGTTATTTGCACTCTTATATCGACCCAAAGGATAACATCGAGAAGGCCACACATTTACAAAAAGAATGTCGGCAGTTCCTCGACATTTAGAAGTTGTGTGAAGAGCTGAGGTTTGATTCAGAAGCAAAAGCTCGTTCGACACAAGGAAGAACAATAGCTTACAATTACCCTCAGCAACATCACTATGTGCCAGACGAATATATCTTCATACCAACCGAAGTTTACCTTGCATCTCGAGGACAAGTGAACATGATTCACAAGACTAGCTTTTCGAAGAGGGAGGCCAAGAAGTTTTCACGAGAAATAAAATTTGCAGACGTGGCTATGGTAGAAGTACCCGATTATATAGATTAGTTGGATCAAAACATCCCGTTCAGCAGAGCAGACCACCCGATAGCCGTTCCAAGGCCCGTTCACGCTGCCCTAGTCCTTGAAGCACAAATCGGAGGATCCAATGATGTCTACGCCCCCTCCTTTTCCTGTAGACAGTGTTGAGCCTCCAAGAGCAGAGGTTTGTAGAACAGCAGCAAGTTTTCCCTTAAGTGGATCACCCAAGGTTTATCGAACTCAGGGAGGAAGAGGTCAAAGATATCCCTCTCATGCAACCCTGCAACCACAAAGCAAGAAGTCTCTTGTGTCCCCAACACACCTAATAGATGCACTAGTTTGGCGAAGAGATAGTGAAATACAGGTGGTATGAATAAGTATGAGCAGTAGCAACGGCACCAGAAAAGTGCTTTGCCCAGAACAGTAAACAAGCAGTAGTAACGCAGCAGTAGTAACGCAGTAAAACAGTAAACAAGCAGCGATAGCAGTATTTAGGAACAAGGCCTAGGGATTATACTTTCACTAGTGGACACTCTCAACATTGATCACATAACAGAATAAATAGATAGATGCTAGACTCTACACTCTCTTGTTGGATGATGAACACATTGCGTAGGATTACACGAACCCTCAATGCCGGAGTTAACAAGCTCCACAATTCAATGTTCATATTTAAATAACCTTAGAGTGCATGACAGATCAACATAACCAAACCAAGTACTAACATAGCATGCACACTACTACCATCACACTATGAAAGGAGGAATAGATCACATCAATACCATCATAGTAATAGTTAACTTCACAATCTACAAGAGATCACAATCATAGCATAAACCAAGTACTACACGATGCACACACTGTCCACATTACACCGTGCAGGAGGAATAGACTACTTTAATAACATCACTAGAGTAGCACATAGATGAATTGTGATACAAAACTCATATGAATCTCAATCATGTAAGGCAGATCATGAGATTATTGTATTGAAGTACATACGAGAGAGATTAACCACATAGCTACCGGTACAACCCTTAGCCTCGATGGAGAACTACTCCCTCCTCATGGGAGTCAGCAGCGTTGATGGAGATGGCGGTGGTGTCGATGGAGAAGCCTTCCGGGGGCACTTCCCCGTCCTGGCGGCGTGCCGGAACAGAGACTCCTGTCCCCCAGATCTTGGCTTCGCGATGGCGGCGGCTCTGGAAGGTTTCTGCGGGTTTCGTCGATTGTTTTAGGGTTTTCGCGACGGAGGCTTTAAATAGGCGGAAGGGCAGCCTCGGAGGGGGTCTGGGCCCACCACACCATAGGGCGGCGCGCCCCCCTCCTGGGCCGCGCCGCCACCATGTGTGGGCCCCCTGTGGGTCCACTCTGGCGACTCTCGGGTGTTCTGGATGCTTCCGGAGATTCTAAGATGCTGGGCGTTGATTTCGTCCGATTCCGAGAATATTTCCTTACTAGGATTTCTGAAACCAAAAACAGCAGAAAACAGGAACTGGCACTGCGGCATCTCGTCAATAGGTTAGTTCCAGAAAATGCATAATAATGACATATAATGTGTATAAAACATGTAGATATCATCAATAATGTGGCATGGAACATAAGAAATTATCGATACGTCGGAGACGTATCAGCATCCCCAAGCTTAGTTCCCGCTCGTCCCGAGCAGGTAAACGATAACAAAGATAATTTCTGAAGTGACATGCCATCATAACCTTGATCATAATATTGTAAGCATATGTAATGAATGCAGCGATCAAAACAATGGTAATGACATGAGTAAACAACTGAATCATAAAACAAAGACTTTTCATGAATAGTACTTCAAGACAAGCAATAATTCAAAGTAAAGGTATTGAAGCAACACAAAGGAAGATTAAGTTTCAGCGGTTGCTTTCAACTTGTAACATGTATATCTCATGGATAGTTGTCAATGCAAAGCAATATAACAAATGCAATAAGCAAGTATGTAAGAATCAATGCACAGTTCACACAAGTGTTTGCTTCTTAAGGTGGAGAGAGATAGGTGAACTGACTCAATAATAAAAGTAAAAGAATGGCCCTTCGCAGAGGGAAGCATGGATTGCTATATTTGTGCTAGAGCTTTGGTTTTGAAAACAAGAAACAATTTTGTCAACGGTAGTAATAAAGCATATGTGTTATGTAAATTATATCCTACAAGTTGCAAGCCTCATGCAAAGTATACTAATAGTGCCTGCACCTTGTCCTAATTAGCTTGGATTTACATGGATTAACATAGCATAGCACATGTTTCAACCAAGTGTCACAAAGGGGTACCTCTATGCCGCCTGTACAAAGGTCTAAGGAGAAAGCTCGCATTGGATTTCTCGCTTTTGATTATTCTCAACTTAGACATCCATACCGGGACAACATAGACAACAGATAATGGACTCCTCTTTAATGCATAAGCATTCAACAACAGATAATATTCTCATAAGAGATTGAGGTTTGTTGTCCAAACTGAAACTTCCACCATGGATCATGGCTTTAGTTAGCGGCCCAATGTTCTTCTCTAACAATATGCATACTCAAACCATTTGATCATGATAAATCACTCTTACTTCAGACAAGACGAACATGCATAGCAACTCACATGATATTCAACAAAGAAATAGTTGATGGCGTCCCCAGGAACATGGTTATCGCACAATAAGCAACTTAATAAGAGATAAAGTGCATAAGTACATATTCAATACCACAATAGTTTTTAAGCTATTTGTCCCATGAGCTATATATTGTAAAGGTTAAGAATAGAAATTTTAAAGGTAGCACTCAAGCAATTTACTTTGGAATGGCGGAGAAATACCATGTAGTAGGTAGGTATGGTGGACACAAATGGCATAGTGGTTGGCTCAAGGATTTTGGATGCATGAGAAGTATTCCCTCTCGATACAAGGTTTAGGCTAGCAAGGTTATTTGAAACAAACACAAGGATGAACCGGTACAACAAAACTCACATAAAAGACATATTGTAAACATTATAAGACTTTACACAGTCTTCCTTGTTGTTCAAACTCAATACTAGAAATTATCTAGACCTTAGAGAGACCAATTATGCAAACCAAATTTTAGCAAGCTCTATGTATTTCTTCATTAATAGGTGCAAAGTATATGATGCAAGAGCTTAAACATGAGCACAACAATTGCCAAGTATCACATTATCCAAGACATTTTACCAATTACTACATGTAGCATTTTCTGATTCCAACCATATAACAAATTAACGAAGCAGTTTCAACCTTCGCCATGAAAATTAAAAGCTAAGAACACATGTGTTCATATGAACCAGCGGAGCGTGTCTCTCTCCCACACAAGCATTTATTCAAATAAAAAAAAAACAAACACAAACAGACGCTCCAAGTAAAGCACATAAGATGTGACGGAATAAAAATATAGTTTCACTAGAGGAACCTGATAATGTTGTCGATGAAGAAGAGGATGCCTTGGGCATCCCCAAGCTTAGATGCTTGAGTCTTCTTGAAATATGCAGGGATGAACCACCGGGGCATCCCCAAGCTTAGAGCTTTCACTCTTCTTGATCATAGTATATCATCCTCCTCTCTTGACCCTTGAAAACTTCCTTCACACCAAACTTCTCATAAACTTCATTAGAGGGGTTAGTACATAATCAAAAACTCACATGTTCAGAGGTGACACAATCATTCTTAACACTTCTGGACATTGCTCAAAGCTACTGGAAGGTAATGGAACAAAGAAATCCACCCAACACAGCGAAAGAAGCAATGCGAAATAAAACGCAGAATCTGTCAAAACAGAATAGTCCGTAAAGACGAATTTTTAATAAATACTTCCGTTGCTCAAATCAGAAAACTCAAAATTAATGAAAGTTGCGTACATATCTGAGGAACACGCACGTAAATTGGCATATTTTTCTGAGTTACTTACAGAGAAAACAGCCCAGATTCGCGACAGATAGAAATCTGTTTCTGCGCAGAAATCCAAATCTAGTATCAACCTTCGATTAGAGGCTTCACTTGGCACAACAAATCACAAAACTAAGATAAGGAGAGGTTGCTACAGTAGTAAACAACTTCCAAGACACAAATATAAAACAAAGTACTGTAGCAAAATAACACATGGGTTATCTCCCAAGAAGTTCTTTCTTTATAGCCATTAAGATGCGCTTAGCAGTTTTAATGATGCACTCGCAAGAAATAGTATTTGAAGCAAAAGAGAGCATCAAGAGGCAAATTCAAAACAAATTTAAGCCTAACATGCTTCCTATGAAAAGGGATCTTGTAAATAAACAAGTTATGTAGGCATAATGCAACAAGCGTAGAAAGATAAAACAAGTGCAGCTTCAAGATTTTCAGCATATAGAGAGGTGTTTTAGTAACATGAAAATTTCTACAACCATATTTTCCTCTCTCATAATAACTTTCAGTAATGTCATGAGCAAACTCAATAATATAACTATCACATGAAGCATTCTTATCATGAGTCTCATGCATAAAATAATTACTACTCCCAACATAAGCATAGTCATTTTTATTAGTAATAGTGGGAGCAAATTCAACAAAGTAGCTATCATATATAGGAGGCATATTGTAATCATAATCAAATTTATCCTCCATAGTAGGTGGAACCAAAAGACCAATATCATTATAATCATCATAAATAGGAGGCAAAGTATCATCAAAGAAAATTTCCTCCTCAATGCCCGGGGGATTAAAAAGATCATGCTCATCAAAACGAGCTTCCCCAAGCTTAGAATTTTCCATATCATTAGCAACAATGGTGTTCAAAGTATTCATGCTAACATGTTCCATGGGTTTTTTAATTTTCGGATCAAACCATCCATGTTTTAAATCAGGAAATAGAATAAGAAGCTCATTGTTGTCCATTATGCCAAACTAGTGTAAACAAGAAACAAAAAGATGCAATTGCAGGATCTAAAGGAAATAGCTTCGAGCACACACACAATGGCGCCAGAAAAGTACTGTTACCTAGAACCGGAGTATGAGTGCCTTTTACCTTTCCTCCCCGGCAACGGCGCCAGAAAATAGCTTGATGTCTACGCCCCCTCCTTTTCCTGTAGACAGTGTTGGGCCTCCAAGAGCAGAGGTTTGTAGAACAGCAGCAAGTTTTCCCTTAAGTGGATCACCCAAGGTTTATCGAACTCAGGGAGGAAGAGGTCAAAGATATCCCTCTCATGCAACCCTGCAACCACAAAGCAAGAAGTCTCTTGTGTCCCCAACACACCTAATAGGTGCACTAGTTCGGCGAAGAGATAGTGAAATACATGTGGTATGAATAAGTATGAGCAGTAGCAACGGCACCAGAAAAGTGCTTTGCCCAGAACAGTAAACAAGCAGTAGTAACGCAGCAGTAGTAACGCAGTAAAACAGTAAACAAGCAGCGATAGCAGTATTTAGGAACAAGGCCTAGGGATTATACTTTCACTAGTGGACACTCTCAACATTGATCACATAACAGAATAAATAGATAGATGCTAGACTCTACACTCTCTTGTTGGATGATGAACACATTGCGTAGGATTACACGAACCCTCAATGCCGGAGTTAACAAGCTCCACAATTCAATGTTCATATTTAAATAACCTTAGAGTGCATGACAGATCAACATAACCAAACCAAGTACTAACATAGCATGCACACTACTACCATCACACTATGAAAGGAAAAATAGATCACATCAATACCATCATAGTAATAGTTAACTTCATAATCTATAAGAGATCACAATCATAGCATAAACCAAGTACTACACGATGCACACACTGTCCACATTACACCGTGCAGGAGGAATAGACTACTTTAATAACATCACTAGAGTAGCACATAGATGAATTGTGATACAAAACTCATATGAATCTCAATCATGTAAGGCAGCTCATGAGATTATTGTATTGAAGTACATACGAGAGAGATTAACCACATAGCTACCGGTACAGCCCTTAGCCTCGATGGAGAACTACTCCCTCCTCATGGGAGTCAGCAGCGTTGATGGAGATGGCGGTGGTGTCGATGGAGAAGCCTTCCGGGGGCACTTCCCCGTCCCGGCGGCGTGCCGGAACAGAGACTCCTGTCCCCCAGATCTTGGCTTCGCGATGGCGGCGGCTCTGGAAGGTTTCTGCGGGTTTTGTCGATTGTTTTAGGGTTTTCGCAACGGAGGCTTTAAATAGGCGGAAGGGCAGCCTCGGAGGGGGTCTGGGCCCACCACACCATAGGGCGGCGCGCCCCCCTCCTGGGCCACGCCGCCACCATGTGTGGGCCCCCTGTGGGTCCACTCTGGTGACTCTCGGGTGTTCTGGATGCTTCCGGAGATTCTAAGATGCTGGGCATTTATTTCGTCCGATTCCGAGAATATTTCCTTACTAGGATTTCTGAAACCAAAAACAGCAGAAAACAGGAACTGGCACTGCGGCATCTCGTCAATAGGTTAGTTCCAGAAAATGCATAATAATGACATATAATGTGTATAAAACATGTAGATATCATCAATAATGTGGCATGGAACATAAGAAATTATCGATACGTCGGAGATGTATCATACAATATGAGCAAAGTTTTCATGGATGGAGGAAGTGGCCTAAACCTTTTGTTTGCAAGTACAATGGAAGCAAGGGATTATCATTCGATATGTTAAAAGAATATGACACTAGTTTCCATGGCATCATCCCAACCCGACCCGCTTATCCCCTCGGAAAAATTTCATTGGATGTTGTCTTCGGCACACCCAGCAACTTTAGGAAGGAGAAGCTCGAGTTCGAGGTAGTGGAATGGGAATCACAGTACCACGCCATCCTCAGCAGGCCAGCATTCGCCAAGTTCATGGCAGTACCTCATTACGTATATTAGAAGCTGAAGATGTCAGGCAATAATGGGACAACAATAACTGTTCACGGGAGTTTTTCTGGTTCTGATAACTGCGATAGAGATTTCCAGAAGATCGCGTCAAAGTTTGGAGTCAGGGAAGAACTTAATGCACTTGACGTGGTCACCAATCATACACAACCACCTGCCGACAATCGGAACGCAAAATCCGACGAGTTTGACGTTGCCAAGGAAGCCAAGAAGCATCAAGTGCACCCCTCTGATCCGAAGAAAACGGTCAACACATCAGCAGATCTTGCTGTCGCATAGAAAAGCGCGCTCATCGAGTTCCTCCGTGAGCGCTGGAAAATATTTGCATGGGAACCATCCGACATGCCAGGTATTCCCAGGGAACTCGCTGAGCACGCCCTCAATGTTGACCCCAAAGCCAAACTTGTACAGCAGACGTTACGTCGTTTCTCAGAACCAAAAAGAAAAGTTATTGGCGAAGAAGTTAATCGGCTCCGCAAGGATAGTTTTATTCGGGAGCTCAAGGAAGCCGAGTGGGTAGCTAATCCAGTCATGGTGCCAAAGAAAGATACGCAGTTCTTCGTATGTGTATCGATTACACAAGCCTCAATAAGCATTGCCCAAAGGATCATTTCTCGTTGCCTCGCATCGATCAAATAGTTGACTCTACTGCAGGCTGCGATCGCCTCTCGTTTCTCGATGCTACTCAGGATATAATCAGATCAAGCTCAAAAAAGAAGACCAGGAGTTAACTGCATTCATGACTCCGCATGGTGTTTACTGCTACAACATCATGACCTTCGGATGAAAAAACGTAGGTGCAACCTATCAGCGGTGCATGCAAGCCTACCTTGGAGAGAAGATTGGCCGAAATATTGAGGTGTACATCGATGGCATCGTCGTCAAAACCAGAAACGCGGCTACTCTCATCGATGATTTGTGAGAAACTTTCGACAATCTCGACAGATATAAAGTCAAGCTAAATCCGAAGAAATGCTTCTTCGGGGTACCAGGAGGCCAATTACTCGGGTACTTATTTCACCCAGCGGGATAGAAGCTAACCCTTTGAAAATTAAAGTTGTTCTTGACATGGAGCCACCCAAGAGTCTACAACAGGTGCAACAATTGGCAGGACGATTGGCAGCTCTTAGTAGATTTATTGCAAAACTGGGAGAAAAGGCCTTGCCATTCTACCAGCTGGTGAAGAAATCTGAAAATTTTGAGTGGACAGTAGAGGCACAGGATGCTTTGGACAACTTGAAGAAGGTTTTGTCGACCTCTCCAGTCCTCGTGACCCCACAGGACAGGGAGCCAATGCTGCTCTATATAGCCGCAACTATTCAAGTCGTCAGCACTGTGCTTGTCGTCGAACGCGCAGAGGAAGGGAAAGTCCATGGCGTGCAACGTCTTGTTTACTACCTTAGCGAAGTACTCACACCGGCAAAACAACGATATCCTCATCACCAGAAGTTGGCATATGCCGTATGGAGGACAACACGAAAGTTACGGCATTAATTCGCGGAACATCCGATCATCATTGTCACTGAAGCCTCATTGAAGAACATACTCACCAACCCAAAGGCTACAGGCAGAGTATCTCAATGGGCTATCGAGTTAGAACCACACGATATTTCTTATGTTAACCGAACATCAATCAAGTCCCATGTCCTTCCTGATTTCTTGGTCGATTGGATCCAGTCGCGAATCCCGGCAGCACCCGACATGTTGGGTTCGTGGATGATGTATTTCGATGGATCTAAGCGAAACACATGTGCAGGGGCCGGAGTAGTTCTAATCTCGCCGCAAGGAGACAAAATGAGATATGTTCTGAGGATGAATTTCTCATTACCAACAAATAATGAAGCAGAATACGAAGCATTACTACACGGGATGTGTATGGCTAAAGCATATGGAGCTACTCGTCTGGATATTTATGGAGATTCAAATCTCGTGGTTTAGCAGTCGATGAATTTATGCAACGCTATCAGCGACAATATGATTGCTTATCGACAGTTGTATCAATCGATGGAAGCTAAGGTTGAAGGTTGCGAGTTAAAACACATCGGCAGACCTAGCAACGAGGAAGCTAACACTTTGGCTAATATCGGCTCTACATGCTCTTCTATTCTAGATGGAGTCTTCTATGAAGTAATTACTCAAAGGTCCATTAAAGTAAAAAACTTCGGCACCTTCAGAAGTATCGGCTACTCACCCGGGGGCTACGCTCCAGGAAGCTGCCGAAGATATTACTGATAAATCTAAGCAGCAAGTTATTCTTCTTGAGCCTTTATGGACCGAACCTTTTTTGGCATATTTGATGGAGCAGCGATTGCCAGACGATCCAACGGAAGCTAGACGCATCGTACGATGATCCAAGGCCTTTGTCATAGTGGATGGTGACCTTTATAAGCGAAGCATCTCTGGCATCTTCCAACGGTGCATCGCCATCAACGATGGAAAAACTCTGTTGCGAGAAATACATGAAGGGACCTGTGGACATCATGCAAGCAGTAGAGCACTTGTGGCCAAAGCTTTCAGAGCTGGGGTTTATTGGCTAACAACAACATTCGATGTAAGAGACTTAGTTCGGAAGTGCGATCCTTGCCAATGTTTTGCACCAAAACCAGATGCACCTGCCACAGACCTAATGACAATACCTTTGGCCTGGCTCTAGGCGCAATGGGACTTGACCAAGTTGGTCCACTGCCGACATCATCGCGTGGTGGTCATACTCATCTATTCCTGGCAGTTGATAAATTCACCAAGTGGATCGAGGCCATACCAGTCACCAATCAGACAGCCAAGACCGCTGTCAAACTCTTCAAAGGAATAACTTGTCGTTTTAGTGTGCCTCATAGCATCATTACAGACAATGGAACCAACTTTGATTCTAAAGAATTTCATCATTTCTGCAATAGCAATGGTATCAAGCTCAAATTTGCTTCGGTTGCACATCCTCAGAACAATGTGCAAGTAGAAAGGATCAATGGCCTAATATGCGATGGCATTAAAAAGCGCCTTATGGGTGCAGCTGGAGCATGGGTCGAAGAATTACCATCAGTACTTTGGATTTTACGGACTATACCAAATAGGTCAACACAATATACCCCTTTCTTCCTTGTCTACGGAGCTGAAGCTGTTCTAGCCGCCAACGTTCGCTTTGGAGCACCTCGGGTGGCCTCATATACAGAGGCAACCTCTGTTCACGCACTACAAGATGATGTGGATCTTCTTGATGAGGCTCGAGACATCGCCTTAGCAAGAACTGCAGTATACCAGCAGGCAATATGGAATTATCACAGTCGAAGAGTTCGAACTAGAAGTTTCAGCGTTGGTGATCTAGTACTACTGTTGAAGCAAGAAAGAACTCTGAAACTTGAGTCTCCATGGGAAGGACCATTTATTATCACTGAAGTTATACCAGGAGGAGCTTATCGCCTCAAGAATCCTACTTCGGGAAAAAATGTTGGGAACCCATGGAACATCGCACACTTACGACGATTCTATGCGTAGGACTCGACCTTTTTTCTTTTTTGCATAATGGCTTCTTAGCCTGATACGTATTATGAATAAAACTTCTGGTTCAGCTTATATTATTATCTTTTCACCCGGACAAATGTTTGGGGATCTTTTTATCGACTACTACTACTGCCATCGGGAGCTCCGGATAAATTACACGGCATAGCTTACCCGGCAATACTCGGGTGCTGCAAATAATTATTACAATGACGTCATTAACTACTACTTCCATCGGGAGCTATGGTTATCGACGCACCGTGGTTTTTCAGGCAATACTCAGAAACATAGGTCTTTATCAAAAATAAATTACATCAAAGCCTCAAATAAATTTGCGAGTGCTGCAGTTGGTAGAAACAATACAACATACGAAAGGCTCATACCGGTGCACCATGTTACGAAGCCGAATAAAAAGAAAATAATTCCCTCGTTTACTCGAAGGGTGTCGCTCTTACAAAACATACAAGCGACTCTGTAAAAATTGCGATTACTACGGGGTCGTCGAGTGAGCAAACTGACCTGATGACTCAGTTGCCTTCGACAAAATATTTCGGCTGGACTTAAGGTTCAACAATTCATAATAATGTTAAAAAAGAACATCAAATACATACAATGTTACTCCTTGCAACGCAAGGTTATCTTAAAAAGGAGATATTCCTTACAAAATCTCACTAAGTACAAGAATACTTAAAGAATTTTTATCATGGCAAGGTCCCTTGATCTTCTTGATTCTTCAAATCTTTTTCGGTACTTACCTCCATCCTAGAAATAATAATATTTGCAGGATGCCTAGCTATGGGTTAATACTGATATAATCTCACATTAGCAATTGCTATGGATTCTAAATCCATGGTCGAATGAGATGCTAAAAGAGAAGAAAGTACAAGTTCGGCTCCAGTAACAAGTTCTTTGCGCACCAAAGATCGAATTCTAATTGGATTCTTGAATCGATTGAATAAAGCAGACAAAGTCTCGGGTGTTGGATCCAACGGAAACATGGTTTTCCATACCATGGTTAGATGAGCATGGTACTTGTCGAAGTAATAATGAACCTTCCCTGCTCGATACTCGAACTTCACCACGATTACAGACTTTGATCTATTGGACCACAGTTCACACTTCAGGTGAGTAATGTCGGTCATTGTTGCAATCTTCTCATGGATCCACTTATTCTCTTCGGATTCATCGGAACCAACGACTTTTGAAGATAAAGAGCAAGTTAGCAGAAGATCATTTACAGAAGTATCAGTGAAACAAAAAGAGGTGGCTGACTACTTACAGCTTAAGCTCTCGGTAGCCACGCGGAGGCGATCTAAAGCATGTTGTTCGATTGCAGCAACAATTTCGCTCTTCTTCTTCACCAATGCTGCCATAGTATGATGATCAACTATATATTTATTCAATCGGGAAATTTGATCGCGCAAGCGACGCACAAGTTCTGATTCATGAATAGTAGAAGAATTCAAAGAACTCTCGAGTCGGTAAGAAGTCGAAGGAGTCTGCAACAAATTATTTAACATACATTTTCAGAAAATCATCAGAAAAACTCCCATCGGGAGCCAGCAAAGTGTTTCATTCAAAATGGTACAATGAAAGTCAAGGGTGTAAGAGCAAGGTCTATACTCTGTGTTTTGTGTGTTTGATAACAACACATGAATGAATTTAACTGTGTGCATAGATTGTCTTCGATAGATTTGCAGGTGCACGGTGCCCTCGCTGAACACGTCATGATCGGAGGACTGAAGCGTAGCTTATAGGTTTTCTGGTTTTGTGTGTGTGTCGGGAGGTGAAGTGGATGGAGAGGGAAAGAGAAAAATTGCAGTTTCTGCGTAACCGGTACTACCGGTACCAGTAGCGGTAGTACCGCTACCCCTACTGGTACCGCCTGATACGTCTCCAACGTATCTATAATTTCTTATGTTCCATGCTTGTTTTATGACAATACCTACATGTTTTGTTCACACTTTATATCGTTTTGATGCATTTTCCGGAACTAACCTATTGACGAGATGCCGAAGTGCCAGTTCCTGTTTTCTGCTGTTTTTGGTTTCAGAAATCCTAGTAAGGAAATATTCTCGGAATTGGACGAAATCAACGCCCAGCATCTTATAATTCCACGAAGCTTCCAGAACACCCGAGAGGGACCAGAGGAGAGTCACATGGGGCCCACACGTGTGGCCAGCGCGGCCCAAGGGGGGGGCGCGCCCCCTATTGTGTGGCGGCTCCGTAGCCCTTCCGACTCCGCCTCTTCGCCTATAAGAAGCCCCCTGACCTAAATCTTCGAGACGAATAAGCCACAATACGAGAAACCTTCCAGAGCCGCCGCCATCGTGAAGCCAAGATTCGGGGGACAGAACTCTCTGTTCCGGCACGTCGCCGGGAACGGGAAGTGCCCCCGGAAGGCATCTCCATCGACACCACCGCCATCTTCATCACCATCGCTGCTTCCATGATGAGGAGGGAGTAGTTCTCCCTCGAGGCTAAGGGCTGTACCGGTAGCTATGTGGTTAATCTCTCTCTCCATGTACTTCAATACAATGATCTCATGAGCTGCCTTACATGATTGAGATTCATATGATGAGCTTTGTATCACTATCAATCTATGTGCTACTCTAGTGATGTTATTAAAGTACTCTATTGCTCCTCCATGATGTAACGGTGACAGTGTGTGCATCATGTAGTGCTTGGCATAGGTTATGATTGTGATCTCTTGTAGATTATGGAGTTAATTATTACTATGATAGTATTGATGCGATCTATTCCCCCTTTCATAGTGTGAAGGTGACAATGTGCATGCTATGTTAGTACTCGGTATAATTGCAATGGTCTATCATGCACTCTAAGGTTACTTAAATATGAACATCGAACATTGTGGAGCTTGTTAACTCCGGCATTGAGGTGCTCTTGTAGCCCTACGCAATGAATGGTGTTCATCATCCAACAAGAGAGTGTAGAAGTAGCATAAGAGAAGAGTACTTATTTATTTATGTGATCAATGTTGAGAGTGTCCACTAGTGAAAGTATGATCCCTAGGCCTTGTTTCCAAATACTGCAATCATCGCTTATTTACTATTCTGCTGCATCTTTACTTCCTGCACGCCAGCAAGCTATTTTCTGGTGCCGTTACTATCACTCATATACATCCATATTACTTGTATTTCACTATCTCTTCGCCGAACTAGTGCACCTATACATCTGACAAGTGTATTAGGTGTGTTGGGGACACAAGAGACTTCTTCTATCGTGATTGCAGGGTTGCTTGAGAGGGATATCTTTGACCTCTTCCTCCCTGAGTTCGATAAACCTTGGGTAATCCACTTAAGGGAAACTTGCTGCTGTTCTACAAACCTCTGCTCTTGGAGGCCCAACACTGTCTACAAGAATAGAAGCGTGCGTACACATCAAGCATTTTTCTGGCGCCGTTGCCAGGGAACGAAGAAAAGCTACACCACAGAGATCTCTACCTCCCACGTCAACCACGCGCCAGTTGTGGACAACAAGCACTTTTCTGGCGCCGTTGCCGGGGAGAAAAGGTAAAAGGCATTCACACTCCGGTCCCAGGTAACCAAGCACTTTTCTGGCGCCGTTGTGAGTGCTCGAAGCTATTTCCTTTAGATCCTGCAATTGCATCTTTTTGTTTCTTGTTTTTATTTCACTAGTTAGGCATAATAGAAAGCAACTATGAGATTTTTAATCTATTTCCTGAGTTAAGACATGGATTGTTTGCTGCGAAAATTAAAAAACCTATGGAACTTTATTTGCATGCTAGTAGCAATGATATTAGTATGAACGCTTTGAACACCATTGTTGCTAATGCTATGGAAAATTCTAAGCTTGGGGAAGCTGGTTTTGATGAGCATGATATTTTTAGGCCCCCAAGCATTGAGGAGAAAATTTTCTTTGATGATACTTTGCCTCCCATTTATGATGATTATAATGATAGTAGTCTTTTGGTGCCGCCTACTATGGAGGATAAAGTTTATTATGATTATACTATGCCTCCTATATTTGATGATGAGAATAATAATGATAGCTACTTTGTTGAATTTGCTCCCACTACAATTAATAAGAATGGCTATGCTTATGTTGGGAGTAGTAATTATTTTATGCATGAGACTCATGATAAGAATGCTTTATGTGATAGTTATGTTGTTGAGTTTGTTCATGATGCTACTGGACATTATTATGAGAGAGGAAAATATGGTTGTAGAAATTTTTATGTTACTAAAACACCTCTCTATATGTTGAGAATCTTGAAGTTACTCGTGTTTTATCTTTCTATGCTTGTTGCATTATGCTTCATGAATTTGTTTATTTACAAGATTCCTTTTCATAGGAAGTGGGTTAGGCTTAAATTTGTTTTGAATTTTCTTTTTGATGCCCTCTTTTGCTTCAATTCTTATTTCTTGAGAGTGCATCATTGAAATAGCTGAGCCCATCTTAATGGCTATAAAGAAAGCACTTCTTGGGAGATAACCCATGTTTTTATTTTGCTACTGTTTTGTTGTGTTTTGGAAGTTGTTACTACTGTAGCAACTTCTCCTTATCTTTATTTTATTGCATTGTTGTGCCAAGTGAAGTCTCTAATAGAAGGTTGATACTAGATTTGGATTTCTGCGCAGAAACAGATTTCTTGCTGTCACGAATTTGGGCAGGGTTCTATGTAGGTAACTCAGAAAAATCTGCCAATTTACGTGAGTGATCCTCAGGTATGTACGAAACTTTCATTAGTTTTGAGTTTTCTCATCTGAGCAAGTTTAGTGCCCCATAAAAATTCGTCTTTACGGACTGTTCTGTTTTGACAGATTCTGCCTTTTATTTCGCATTGCCTCTTTTGCTGTGTTGAATGGATTTCTTTGTTCCATTAACTTTCAGTAGCTTTAGGCAATGTCCAGAAGTGTTAAGAATGATTGTGTCACCTCTGAACATGTGATTTTTTAATTATGCACTAACCCTCTAATGAGTTTGTTTCGAGTTTGGTGTGGAGGAAGTTTTCAAGGGTCAAGAGAGGAGGATGATATATGATCAAGAAGAGTGAAAAGTCTAAGCTTGGGGATGCCCCCGTGGTTCATCCCTGCATATTTCAAGAAGACTCAAGCGTCTAATCTTGGGGATGCCCAAGGCATCCCCTTCTTCATCAACAATTTATCAGGTTTCTTCTATTGAAACTATATTTTTATTCGGTCACATCTTATGTACTTTACTTGGAGCGTCTGTGTGCTTTTATTTTCATTTTTGTTATTTTCATTCTCTGAATAAATGCTTGTGTGGGAGAGAGACACGCTCCGCTGTTGCATATGAACACATGTGTTCTTAGCTTTACTCTTAATGTTCATGGCGAAGGTTGAAACTGCTTCGTTCATTGTTATTTGGTTGGTTCAGGAAATGTTGCATGTGGTAGTGGTATAATGAAACACTTGCATAATCTTGTAGATCATTGAGCTTTGATAACTTGATTCTTTGCAAACGTATTGAGGTATTTAGATGGTAAGGCTTGCTGGATAAATAAGTTAAAATTAGTAGTGGATTGTTGTCTTTAAGCTTGTGCCGTACTACAAACTCTACTTAAATAGTTGAAGGTGTAGTTGAACTTGATAGCTTTCCATGTCTAAGAGTTCATTGTAATAACTAAGTTGTGCTGAAGGTCGAGGGAGCTAGCGGGGTACTTGTGCCGCCGTGAACGGCCCTCCTTGGAGTAAATTTTAATCATGCTCTTAATGATGAACCTGCTAGTTGTTTGCAATAAAGTTGTGAGTTCTTTTTAACTAATGTTAAGCTACGGTTTTTGGCACTTCCACCATCCAAATTTGCTAGCCTCTTCGGTACTGTGCATTGCCTTTTGCTCACATTGAGAATTGTGCATACTTCGCCAGTACATCCAAACCCGTGGGAGGACTTTCTCTTGTTCTCCTACACATAAGCCCATACATCTCCTCAAAACAGCCACCATACCTACCTACCACAGCATTTCCATAGCTGTTCCGAGATATATTGCCATGCAACTTCCATTTTACATTACATGTTGTCATTTATCATTTATATATTGCTTTGCATGATTCTATACAGCTGATGTGTGGTTTACCCATGTTACGCTAGATCATTGCACATCCTGCTACACTGGCAGAGGCATACAGTTTATACATCATGTTTTATTCATTATGAGTTATTTGTACCGAAAAGTGTGTTGTCATATTAGGATGTTGCCCCTAAAAGTGAAAAGATCCATGGAGGCCATCAAAAAGAGAAAAAGAAAAAAATATAGAAAATAAAAAGAAAAAGAAAAAAAAAGAAAGAAAAAAGGGGGTAGCATTACTATCTTTTATCCACACTTGTGCTCATGTTTTAGCACCTGCAGTATTCATAGTCATCATTTGTGCTCATGTTTAGCACCTATACTCCATATGAGAGAGTTTTCATGTTTTACTAGTATAACTATGTGGGGAATTTACACTATAGAACTTGGGTTGTATATTCCAATGATGAGCTTCCTCAAAATTGCTCTAGGTCTTCGTGAGCAACCAAGTTGGATGCACCCCCACTAGTTCCATTGGAGAGCTTTCATACACATATAGCTCTATGTGCATCCGTTGCATGGCAATCACTACTCCTTGCATAGCTTCGATCATAAGACTTCCTCTTGTCTAATGATCACTTATAGCTTTGCAAGACTTTCTTCCATTTGGCCTTCCAAACCCCCATTAACGTTCTTTATGCCATAACATCCTGGTGCTAATACCAAATGCTTGCGCTCACCGGTTGAGTAGACTTCGAAACAGTTGATTCATGACGTTCATGTTTATGTTTACTTGACTGAATCCTTCTTATGTTGTGAAAATTTACTCGATGCTTGGAATGAAGGATAGAACTTCTACGCTGAATACTTAACACATCTTTAATGAACTTTGTACGGTTTCATGTCTTTGAAGCAATAGTTCATGAAAGCTTCTAGCTTGTTTAACTCTTGCATTATCATCTCTTATATCAATATAGACATTTGCTTTGAGTGATTTGATCTCAGTTCATATGCTTTACATCATTATTGGATCAAGATTATGTTGGTAGCATGTCACTTAAGAAATTATCTTTGTTATCGTTTACCTACTCGAGGACGAGTAGGAACTAAGCTTGGGGATGCTGATACGTCTCCAACATATCTATAATTTCTTATGTTCCATGCTTGTTTTATGACAATACCTACATGTTTTGTTCACACTTTATATCGTTTTGATGCATTTTCCGGAACTAACCTATTGACGAGATGCCGAAGTGCCAGTTGCTGTTTTCTGTTGTTTTTGGTTTCAGAAATCCTAGTAAGGAAATATTCTCGGAATTGGACGAAATCAACGCCCAGCATCTTATAATTCCACGAAGCTTCCAGAACACCCGAGAGGGACCAGAGGAGAGCCACAGGGGGCCCACACGTGTGGCCGGCGCGGCCCAAGGGGGGGGGCGCCCCCCTATTGTGTGGCGGCTCCGTAGCCCTTCCGACTCCGCCTCTTCGCCTATAAGAAGCCCCCTGACCTCAATCTTCGAGATGAATAAGCCACGATACGAGAAACCTTCCAGAGCCGCCGCCATCGCGAAGCCAAGATTCGGGGGACATAACTCTCTGTTCCGGCACGCCGCCGGGACGGGGAAGTGCCCCCGGAAGGCATCTCCATCGACACCACCGCCATCTTCATCACCATCGCTGCTTCCATGATGAGGAGGGAGTAGTTCTCCCTCGAGGCTAAGGGCTGTACCGGTAGCTATGTGGTTAATCTCTCTCTCCATGTACTTCAATACAATGATCTCATGAGCTGCCTTACATGATTGAGATTCATATGATGAGCTTTGTATCACTATCAATCTATGTGCTACTCTAGTGATGTTATTAAAGTACTCTATTGCTCCTCCATGATATAACGGTGACAGTGTGTGCATCATGTAGTACCTGGCATAGGTTATGATTGTGATCTCTTGTAGATTATGGAGTTAATTATTACTATGATAGTATTGATGTGATCTATTCCCCCATTCATAGTCTGAAGGTGACAGTGTGCATGCTATGTTAGTACTCGGTATAATTGCAATGGTCTATCATGCACTCTAAGGTTACTTAAATATGAACATCGAATGTTGTGGAGCTTGTTAACTCCGGCATTGAAGTGCTCTTGTAGCCCTACGCAATGAATGGTGTTCATCATCCAACAAGAGAGTGTAGAAGTAGCATAAGAGAAGAGAACTTATTTATTTATGTGATCAATGTTGAGAGTGTCCACTAGTGAAAGTATGATCCCTAGGCCTTGTTTCCAAATACTGCAATCATCGCTTATTTACTATTCTGCTGCATCTTTACTTCCTGCACGCCAGCAAGCTATTTTCTGGTGCCGTTACTATCACTCATATACATCCATATTACTTGTATTTCACTATCTCTTCGCCGAACTAGTGCACCTATACATCTGACAAGTGTATTAGGTGTGTTGGGGACACAAGCGACTTCTTGTATCGTGATTGCAGGGTTGCTTGAGAGGGATATCTTTGACCTCTTCCTCCCTGAGTTCGATAAACCTTGGGTGATCCACTTAAGGGAAACTTGCTGCTGTTCTACAAACCTCTGCTCTTGGAGGCCCAACACTGTCTACAGGAATAGAAGCGTGCGTAGACATCACCGCCCTACGGTACCGCTCTGGGATTTCAACAGAATTGACCCACTCAGAGAGGGTTACAGTACCTCTACGGTACCATGGGCGGTAGTACCGCTTGCAAGCCGTAGTGCCGCTTTGGTACCGCTTAGGTACCGTAACTCAAGCCAGAAACTTACAGAGGCCGTTGCGGTACCAAAGCGGTACCGCCAGCGGTACTACCACTTTCAGTCCACATGGCTAGTCTGTGGAGAGCATTCGAACCCAGAGCGGTACTACCGCTTGCCCAAGCGGTAGTACTGGTCGTGCGGGAACTGCACATAACGGTTGGATTTGAAGGGACCTATATAAAGGCCCCTTCTTCCCCAGCTCGATTTTATCTCTTCTCTCGCTCTCCTCCATTGTTGCTGAGCTTAAACCTTGAGGATCTCCCCACCTACCCAATCAATCTTGCTCATACTTTGTGGAGTGGTGGAGGAGGCCCCGATCTATAGTTCTACCAAGAGAGATTTCGCCAATACTTGTTAGTCCTTAGTGGATCTTGGAGTTAGGGTTCCTATGGTGAGATCTTGGAGGATGTGCTCCTATGGAGGCTAGCTTGAAGTTATGCTAGCCATAGGGTATTGCGAGCCTCCGGTGTTGTGGAGCTCGCCCCAACCTTGTAAAGGAACCACCGCCTCGACCGGTGCCTTAGTGGAGAAGGGGAAGCCCCTTTGTGGAGCTCTCTCGAGGAAGAAGGTGAGGCCTTCCTTCGTGGTGTGGCCATCTAGCCTATTGTGTGAGGCTAGCACCTACTCAACGCAGACGTACTCCCTTTTATGGGAGGAACTGCGGGAAACAAACCTCACCTCGTCTCCGTGCCCCCCCCCCCCAGTTGTCTCGCTCCCTAAATTTATTATCTTCCTTGGTTCCTTTGCTTGTTGCACTAGCCTAGGATCATACTAGGAACACCTCTACCACTAAAGCTATCACCTTTACCTTCCGCATCGCATAAGAACTGAAAAAGATATAAAAATTGTGTAGCGTCCATTCACCCCTTCTTGTTTGCTACGATCCATTCAATTGGTATCAGAGCAAGGTTTTCTTGCTCGGGCTTTACCGCCTAAGAAATGGCCGAACAATAGAAGGTTGTGAATGGGTTCCTTCCCGGTGAGCAATCATCTCCACCATCAATCGCCGATAGCACACCGGCTACTTTGGATGACCTCAAGAAATTGGAGTCATCCATTGTAAGTCAAATGAAGGCTATGATGATGGAGTTAACTGCTCCAACAACAACCGCCATCATAGATCCTAAGGCAAGTGCCGATGTTCCCCCACAACAAGTCAGCATCCCTCCTCTTGTTGATTTTGTCGCGCAATCGACAAAACCACCTCGAGAAGGGGAACTTGAGGATGTCGGCACTTCTTCAAAAGGGAAGGATGAACCACCGGTTGCGGAACAATTAGGACATAATCATGCGGTGCCTCCACCAAGTGATTACGCCATAAATGTCCCAATACCTATGCCTCATATTTTGTCTCATGGTTCACCACCACTACTTGAATCCAATAGTTTTGAAAATTAGAAATTCTTAATGCGTTCTCATGTGCATAGCGCTTCCACCGAGCTTTGGTGCATCATTGAGGAGGGTTATTCACCACGAGACCCGAAGAACTTGACAAGGAGAGAAGTGGTGGATGACCAACTCAACGCCACCGCTATCAACATGATTCACATGGCCGTAAAGCCCAAGGACCGCGCTCATATTCGCTCGCTCAAGACCGCCAAGGAAGCATGGGATAAACTCGACAAGCTCTTCCTCGGAAATGAGAGCATTCAAAGCTCTCGTTTAGATGAAGTGAACAACATGGCCGACAACTTCGTCATGAATGAGGGAGAATCGCCCGAAGAGATGTATCGGCGCCTTATCGCTCTTGCCGTACAAATGCAAGATCTTGGAGCAACGTTTGTGGATGACCATTGGATCAAAAGAAAGTTCTACAACGCTCTCTTCCCTTACGAGGAAGTGAAGTTGACGGCCATCCGCCAAAATGCCTCCTTCCGTGCTATGACATCCGATGAAGTCCTTAGCGAGGTCATCGCTTTGGACATCTCCAAGAAGAATGCAGAGGATCTTGTTGCTTGCGCTCACAACACCCGCAAGCCCAACCTCGCGTTGAAGATGAAGGAGCATGAAGCTAGTGAAAGTGATGAGGATCCCATTGAGTGGGGTCCGGATGATCTCAAGACCAACTATCATGCACACATGGCTCTTGCCGCCAAGAGTTTTGCGGTGACCCAGCGTACCACTGCATGGTGTAGTACACAAGTCGTTGACATAACATAAGTGAAACACCGTTCCACCCATATTACATCTATCAGAGTGGTACAACAGAAACATATGCGAGTCCAAGGTATGTCTATAGAAATACACATGAGCTGTTTACATAAGATCAACACAACCTCCTACTTTACAGTGAGGTAAAACTTCAAATAAAGCTTCAGAAGAACGACTCGTAGTCTATCTTATTGCTAACTCAAGTTTAAGAGCTACTTGGCTTGCTATAGAAATCTAGCTACTTAGGTGCTATGATTTGGGAAAGGTTCCCTTCTATTACTAGTCTAGGTTTCCATTATAGTTGATGCGGAAATTGACTTCATTGACTTCTTTGATTGGATTCTTCATCTTGTTGCAGTTGACTCCTTTTGTCTTCGAGTTCCACGGTAGTTTCTCCTTCGTGCATTGCTCTAAGAAGGGGGTTCAAACGAGATAGAATGAGTACGAGCGTACTCAGCAAGTTCATATTAGGAAATAGGTGTATCATGCACTAGCTACAGCCATAGACTAGAAAGTCATAGGCCAATGCAAGTTTTCATAAGCATTTCTTCAAAAGGTTTATTTTATTCTGAAAACTATGCCCGTCAGTCTTCACAGGTTGACTAGAACTTCGTGGAGTTCCTTTCCTGCCGCGTTCGCAGTTCCCTTCCCGAACAGGAGTGACAAATCACAATTCTTGATACCCTCTGCAGAGGTGCGTTACTTTACCCCACAAGAGATCTTAACCATGTTGCCGGCCGAGAGTATGTCCCCGTCCACACTTCCTTTGGTGTGAGGCCCAGTATAAGATCCAAGCCAATCACTGCCTTCTCCGCGACTGCAAACCCACCCTTTTGTCCACCCGCACACCTCCAGTAGACTTTCCCCCGATAATACGGCTTTACTCATGGTGTACTTTGGACAATCCTTCATAGATCGGAAGAGATTAACATCACCAATGGATGGGGATTTAAAAGGATTTCCCAACCTATTGCGGCAGTGCCTCAAAGACCCCACCGTCTCTCCGATCCGTTGGCGTGCAGAAGGGAAAAGATACAGCTGACTTCCCCAGAGCCATTATAGATCTTATGGATAACGCGATATGTACGGCGCTAGAATCACTGGACGGCATTGGTAATTTAATCCTAGGGTGATATAACCCATTGCAATGGAACCTCCACCATATCAACACATACCATGGTTCCATTGCCCACCACATAGTCATATTCATAATTGTAAAATAATATTTGCTTTTCAATGCATGAGTGATAAGTATAGTACTTTGCATATAGTTTGATAAAAATAATCAAATGACATGAGCAAGCGATGAACTTGCCTTTCTTGACTGCAAGATTATGCAGGCAAAAGCTTCGATATGTGATAACTCCAAATTCTGAAATACCATCATCGTCCGGTAAGGACAATGTTTAAAGAACTGGCAAAGATGCTATAATGCATAGTATGAGATGCAATCGTCCCGAGCGTAACCTAACCTCAATGATTTAGGATGTATGAGTTGTAAAGATTTCTTTAGGTTGGTTGCACTTTTAGAATGGTTCTCAAACAAGGTTCTTATTAGGGTTTGGTTATATTAGCATCAAAATCAAGTGATATAAGACATCATAACAATCATACACATAAAGAATAGTAGTGGAATAATATGTGAAGAACAGTTGTCAATTTTAAGTTCTACAGGACATGGTTGATGATTATTTATATTATACTTCAAAAGAATAACTTTTGAAGAACATGTTGATTTAGAAATAGTAAGTACTTTAAATAGGAACTAGGGCTTCTATGGTTTGATTAATATTTGTACTTCAAAAGAATAACTTTTGAAGAACAGGTTAATAAGAATAAGAACTACTATACATAGGAGTTATGTAACTCTAGGGTTTACTATTGGGTTCATTTAATTTCACTAATAGGAACTAGTTGATTCTTAACTTGGAATGGGTTTCTATATAGCAAGTATTGGTAGGTTTATTGCTATGGTTTCTTCTAAGCATCATATCAAAGGATGGTTATCAAGGTGTTGCTATGAGTTAGGGTTTACTATGACTTCATATTTGCTTTACCAAATAATCTCTAATAGTTTCTAAGCTAAGTGGTTTATCATTTCCTATGTAAGGTTTAGTTGGATAGGAACATGTGATGTGATTTACTACAAGATTGGTATTAGGGTTCATCACTATGGTTCTACTAGGGTTTGATGATTGAGGTTGATTTCAATGGTGTGGTATATAGGAGTGGTGATTAATGGTACTAACATATTAACAAGTTAGGATTTGCTCCTAAGTGATACTAGGGAATCATATAGATTTTAATTAAGAATAGGAACATGAAATGATAATCTCATGTGACTTGGTTTTATGCGAGTGGATCATAAGCATGTATTCAATTGTTGCTAATTAGGGTTCTATATGTCAAGTAAATCTCCCATGATCATATGTGACACATATCTAGGGTTTTAGAGTTGGTTCTAAGGTGGAATGATCACATGAAATAATGGAAACAAGGTCTTACTCAAATTGAAACTAGGGTTTCTAAATTATGGCACAACTCCTAAAATGATGATTGGAAATATAGGTGTGGTAACTAATTACTTTGAAGCATAATTAGTAATGGTTTGACATTTTATTAACTTCCACAAGAATTAATAATTAGGGTTTACTATGGTTTTACAACTACTTAACTAAGTAATCTCTAATGGTTGTCCAACTATTAGGGTTTAAAATAATTAACTTGTTAACTAAAGATGTTTAAGTAAATAAGTTTTGGATTTACCAAATAATATTGGCTTATAATATTTTCTTGAGCTATTACTATTTAAAGAAAATAGAAAATAGTAATTTGCAAATTAGGGTTTATGAATTACCACTAATAATTAAGTTAATGTAAATATGGTAAATAAAATTAATCCTAACATTTTTACTTAGTTACTGAATAGTTAAAAATTTAATTTTTATAACTTCACTAATTATTGAATTCAAATGGTATTTTAAATAATTGAAAAGGCATAATTAAAGAAGTTAAAAATAAATGGATTTTTATTTTATCACACATTTTTGTTTTATATTTTATTTGAATAGAGTTTATTTTTGTGAGCATTTTGATATATTATTTAGATTTTTCTGAGTTGAAATGAAATTTCTATGATTTTGCAAAGTTTCAGGGATTTTCTGGAATTTGAAATAACTGGAAAATGCTAAACGTACCGAGACAGTTCTACCCGCAGGGACAGACAGGTGGGGCCGTTGACTGGGTCACTTGCCACGCGGGCAAAGACCAGTCAACAAATGCTGAGGTGGCGGTGCCACGTCGATCTCGCCGGAGAGAACGCCGGTGACGCTCCGGCGAGCGACGGAACGGCCGCTAGGAACCCCCAGAGACAACGTAATTAGGCGCGTTCGAACCAGGGTCCGATGCTGAGCATGTGAGCGTCAACACCACCACTCAAAGGTCACCGGAGCATCGCCGGTGAACTCGTCTGCGGCGGCGCGACTCGGCCAAAATGGAAAACGAGGCTAGGATGCATGCTAGGAAGCGAGATCTGGCTCTATAGACGCGCAAACTCACCGTGAAGCTTCCCAGATGCTCGACGGAGTCTGCCGGAGACGAAGACGACGACAAGCTCCACTTTTCTGCGGGAGGCCGACGAAAGGGAACGGACGATTGGCGATGATTGAGACCTCCTCTCCTCGATTCCTTCCACGAGAATGCTCCCAGAGACACGGCGCTTCTCCTCGACCACGCGGCTGAGGCGGGGGTGGTCTTAATCGGCGGCTAGCCGGAGAACTGGTCGGCAATGGTGGGGTTCCAGTGATATATGGAGAGGGTTAGAGATGCAATGGATGGGCGGCGAAGCTTTAGGGTTTTCAGGGGAAGCTCTTGGCATATTTATAGAGCTTGAGGCGATCAGGATTGACGACGCGACGGCGGCGTCTGGCCGAGATGCACGGCAATGGCGGCGTTAGTTCTGGGCGCGAATCTTGACGTAGTTGGATAGGACGAACGTGAGAGGAGTTGGGCACGGTTCTGAGATGACATGCGACGTCCAGGTCGTCCTTATCGCCGCCGGGGTCGTGGCCTACTGGCGCAGGCGTGCTGTCGAGCTCGGAGAGATTGACGACGACGACGACTCTCCTTTGCATGAATTTTAAAGCGAACGAAACGGTATCTGGCTTGGGCTGGGCTGGTGCTGGGCTTCAACGTGGGCTGCTGCGGTCCAGGTAAGCCAGGTAAGCTTCTTCTCTTCTTTTCTATTTTCTGTTTTTATTTCCTGGTTTCTATTTTATGAATTGAATTCAAATTTTGATTCTGTTTTATTTTACAGGTTCTAAAATACTTGAGTATCAAGATAATTTGATAATCATGCCTACTGCATGGTTTTGTTATTTTAAACAAATAGTTTGGTTAGGATTTAATTGAGATCTTGTGAGGCTTAAGTAAATTAGAAATGGTTAGTTATTTATTTTAAATTCCCTTTTTAAATTTAGAAACTAGATCTATTGAAGTGGTTTGAAAATTTATGACCAGTGCTTGGTAAACATGTCATTAAGTTTTGTTATTACTTAACAATATTTATTGTCCCCATGTATTTGATATCATGGTTAAAGTTTAAATTAAATGGTGTTGAGAATGGAATGGTTCATGATTTTATGTGGAGATTTGTTTCTAAGGGTTTAACAAAATGGTTGGATCAACTCTATATTCATTACTCTTGCTCAGCACTTCTATCTTGGATGTGTACTTGTGATCTATGATACACAAGTTAGGGAACAATATTTTAGGTGGATTGGATCCTATGTGAAGAGGTTTAGGGTTTTGATAATGCTTCACTAATTGAAGTATAAATAGGCATGAGGTATGGCAGGGTTCTAATTATAATCCAAGTTAATCCATGGGTTGGAATTCAAATGTAGTTTAGGTTTAAGTAGTGATCACCAATGTGATACACAACTAGGATTAGAATATGAGCATAATGTCTCACTAATGGAACATGGCTCTCATCTACAAGATTAAAGGTAGGTTTAAACAAGTAGAATTTAATACTACTTTAATATTCCCTAGGATAGACATGGATATGGTTAGCATCTATAATCTCTCCCACTTCTAAATGTCTTGTAATAGCCTAAGGTCCTACTCAAGATATGATGATATGATCCTCTAAATATATGGTTTGCCTAGGAATACTACCTTCTAATCTTCTGTAGCTTGTTCTTCAGGAATTCTGATAAACCTGCATCTTGTGGTATGCCTCCACCTCCTAGCTTCTTCATCTTGATCCTAGCTAATTCACATGGAAGGTCTCAAGTGTTTGGTTTCCTTGTAGCATGGTACAAGGTGTCCAAATGGATGAAGGGTGTGGCTCTATTTATAGGCTTGGGCAAGCTCTAGTATCATGACACATAGGTGGTGACTCTTATGTTGGTTTGATGAGTAAGGTGCTTGGTTGTCATGCCCTCATCCATAGCAATCCTTTGAGCATGAGGTGGCAAAGCTTGGGGTTCAAGTCATGTAGATATTTTCATCCCATGTGGCATAGAGATTATCCTCTCATATGATTTATTTTTGGATAGCCAAGTGGCATTTGCTACTAAATATCTTGTGGATGGTTTTATTATTGTTGATGAGTCACTATATCATATTGGATTGGATTTATATTATAATATTGGTGAAAAGGTTAAAATTGAAGGTTATTCCTCAAATTTGGATAGTTGTTGTTTGATTTCACCAAGGCATGGTCATATGAGTTTCAAAGTACTCATAGTTAATTTTATTCAAATAGTTTGAACTATAATTCGTAATGTAAATGGATTTAGTTTTATGATATTCCATATATTTAATAATTTATGATTTAGATAAGAATGTGTGGCTTTTATGCACTTTAGACCCTGTGGTTTA
Source organism: Lolium perenne (assembly GCF_019359855.2). NCBI lineage: Eukaryota > Viridiplantae > Streptophyta > Magnoliopsida > Poales > Poaceae > Lolium > Lolium perenne. Next base: position 135,340,023 of record NC_067248.2, read on the forward strand.
CCTTATTTATAAGTGAATTTAAATTACACACAAAGGTAGTTGCTAACTTTTAAGTGTTAATAAGTTAGGGTTTGATTCTTAAAGAATGTGTTGTTGTAAATATAATTCCATTTGATCTAATCCATAGATCAAATCATTTCTACCCAAAACAAGGTTTTAACAAAGATCACAGTGAAGTTTATAGCGCTTGACTTGATGATCTACTTCAATTCCAGCAAGTCAAGTGAAACTTCGCCATCGTGGTAAGTTTTATTTGAAAGCGCGAAAATTCCCCGGATTTTCTATGCATGAATGCAATGCACACTTTGGTGTTCTCTCATTTTATTGCCTCTAAACCTGGGATATTACAGCCTCTCCCCCTTAAACTGAACTTCGTCCCGAAGTTCGAACGCTCTCATGTTTCGGAAGGTTGAAATGTCTTGAACAGATCACCATCCTTCAACTCCATGGTGATCACACTAGATATAGTGGAATATATCCCTTGTCCAGATCCTTCCTGGAGTCTTCTGATGTCTGGCACTGTTACTGCCTTCTATTCTATGATTTCTTCCAACACTCTAAGCTTATCGGCTTACTTTCCAAAGATTCCTAGATTAGGACATCTTATGGTGTTAAGGGACTTTACTAATGGTTGTGGTGACATCTTCCTATTTGGGTACTCAAATCTTGGTTCTACCAGCTGTGGTAATCCAGCTGCGGTGTAATATGGCACTATGGTGTACCAGCTGCGATGTCCAAACCTTAATTCTAAAAGATCTATTTAAGGTAGGGTATTGTTTTCCCTTACTACCATAACGAAAGTAATGGTACTTAGTAAGGTGTTTACAATAGGCATGGTCCTGGTTGTTTAGTCCTACGAATGGATTAGATTCATTTAGTCCATCCAATCATGGCTTCTAGTTCATACTAGTTATCTTCCTTTTGGTTTATTTAGGTTCCCTGAGAGGAATCTTTCTAATAGGTTTATGTTTTGGTATGGTCAAACCCTTCGGTATTTTGTTTTCTTAAGCCTTGGTTGTTCTCCGACATCTACTTCACCCAACTTCATTTTTTAATACTTACTTAAGTTTTCTGGGTTTTGAGTAATTACAATTACCCACTCAAGTTAAGGTCTAACCCTTACTTCCTCGAGATATGATCCTCGGCTTCTGGTCTGACAACCTCCTGAGAGTACTCTTATATGGGTTATTCCCAACAACCTTATAAAAATAAGATCGGACTTCCTCTCAGTTCAGACCTTCTTCTTGGTCCATCATACTTCGAATATTATATTTTAATACTTCTCATTCAGCCTTCCTCTCCCCCTTGGAGTTTACTAATGATCTTCCAACTTCCTTTCTTCTAATCATTAAACTCCAAGGTTAGGTAGTTGGTCTAAGTTTGGTTTATATTTTGTACCTTTCTAAAGTCTCACGAAGAATTCTTTGCGGTGTATCCACACAATTGTGGATATCCGATGTGAATCTTCCGACTAAATATTTACCAACTACGGGATACCAGCTGTGGAATCCCAGCTACGGAATCCCCCTTTCTTTTAGGGTAAAGAAATGTTCAAGCTGCGGGCTATCTGGTACCAGCTGCAGACTATCTAGCACCAGATGTGGCTTATTGGATACCAGCTGTGGCTATGTTATGGTTCTAGTCAATATCTACCTACCAGCTGTGACTACTTACCTAGTTTTAGTTAAGATATACCTCACTTCACATACTTTCTCTTCATGATTATCCTATATCAGCTGCGGTCTTATGATACCAGCTGCGACTTCACTTGTCTATTTTCCTTCTTCTAGGGTTTGTTTTGCAAGAAAACCACTTGTTGACACTATGAAAATAGTATTGTAAGTGACTTCACTTGCATTCCCTTCTTCCATAATGAATACAGCTCTACTCCTTCTGCTTCATATTCACTATTTTTCTCACTTCCATGGTACTTTTATGTTGAAGTACTCCTTGATTAAGGATAGAAGTAAGTTTTATTGGTCCTTCCTTTAGAGTATTGTGGTTGCTTCCCACAATTTTACTTCCTTCTTCCAGTGAACCTTCATCTTGTCTTTAAAATCTTCAGAATTCGTCACTTCCTTACACGAATACCATTACCCTCTAGACCTATAACATTAAGTAAGAGCTTGATATTGCAACATGCATTTGCATATCAAAGTCAAACTTCATGTATGGATCTAGTCAATCAATGAAGATTCGAGAAAATCCAAGAAAATCCAGCTTTGTGCATACAATACACATCTTTATATGCCTGAATATAATAATTGGGTAAGACATCCCTAAACATCAGGATCAGATGTGTAGTATATAACACCACATAAAATAGGTTTAGGTTGTGATACTTAGCACAATACGTGAATTTCTACTATTTGTCTCAACATTTATCTTAATTGCACATTTGCAATGAGACAACTTGAAACAAAATGGCCTGGGATAGTTGAAGTTAACCTAGTTTTCTTTGGAAGTACTAACAAAATAGTATACCATATATATGTGCTATTGAGGACTAATTCCTATAATACAATTAGTTCTAACATGTCTACTCTAAACACATGATTGTTTAGAATATACCACCTATAACTCTAGTATTTCTCTATGTGATATGCTCTAAATAAGCCTTCTTTAAATTAAGGACTATGGTTCTAACATTCTTGACTCAGTTTCTAGGATTTTAAGGCCTAAGCTTTCGAACTATTCCCTAAATCCTACTCCTTATCATCCTTTTGTTATCGTACTTATGATGTTCTACTCCATCATACCATGATTCTCAAGTGAATCATATATGAGTACCTAGTTTATTATTGAAAGTAGACTCATGTAACTCCTATCACTCTTCCTTACCTCCCATGATTGACTCATCATGGGTCTAAACTACCTTATAATACTTATCTACATTACTTAACATCAGTCATTTGACATTTTAAATGACTCTTACTTAACTATAACTTGCATTGGTATACTTCTTCCAATAGGATATCTTCCTTATGGTTGTATCCTCTCTTTGGACTACCATGTATTGTATACCAACTGTGGTCTACTACCACCCATTATCTTAAGCTTCAATGGTTTCTATTTGTTTGGAATGAAGCAAGATAACTAACTAATTTTACTTAAGAAGATAGATAAGAAAAATTGACTCAAGTGTGTCAGGATTATTCTCAAGTGAATACCCATCTCAAGTCAGAAGAATAGTTGGTTTGGCTAAGACAACTTCCTATAGACACTACCAAACCTAAAGGTCTCCTTAAAGGGTTTTAATCCTAGGGTCAAAGCATTTGCTCTGATACCAGCTGCGGTGACCCAGCGTACCACTGCATGGTGTAGTACACAAGTCGTTGACATAACATAAGTGAAACACCGTTCCACCCATATTACATCTATCAGAGTGGTACAACAGAAACATATGCGAGTCCAAGGTATGTCTATAGAAGTACACATGAGCTGTTTACATAAGATCAACACAACCTCCTACTTTACAGTGAGGTAAAACTTCAAATAAAGCTTCAGAAGAACGACTCGTAGTCTATCTTATTGCTAACTCAAGTTTAAGAGCTACTTGGCTTGCTATAGAAATCTAGCTACTTAGGTGCTATGATTTGGGAAAGGTTCCCTTCTATTACTAGTCTAGGTTTCCATTATAGTTGATGCGGAAATTGACTCCATTGACTTCTTTGATTGGATTCTTCATCTTGTTGCAGTTGACTCCTTTTGTCTTCGAGTTCCACGGTAGTTTCTCCTTCGTGCATTGCTCTAAGAAGGGGGTTCAAACGAGATAGAATGAGTACGAGCGTACTCAGCAAGTTCATATTAGGAAATAGGTGTATCATGCACTAGCTACAGCCATAGACTAGAAAGTCATAGGCCAATGCAAGTTTTCATAAGCATTTCTTCAAAAGGTTTATTTTATTCTGAAAACTATGCCCGTCAGTCTTCACAGGTTGACTAGAACTTCGTGGAGTTCCTTTCCTGCCGCGTTCGCAGTTCCCTTCCCGGAACAGGGAGTGATAGTCACAATTCTTGATACCCTCTGCAGAGGTGCGTTACTTTACCCCACAAGAGATCTTAACCATGTTGCCGGCCGAGAGTATGTCCCCGTCCACACTTCCTTTGGTGTGAGGCCCAGTATAAGATCCAAGCCAATCACTGCCTTCTCCGCGACTGCAAACCCACCCTTTTGTCCACCCGCACACCTCCAGTAGACTTTCCCCCGATAATACGGCTTTACTCATGGTGTACTTTGGACAATCCTTCATAGATCGGAAGAGATTAACATCACCAATGGATGGGGATTTAAAAGGATTTCCCAACCTATTGCGGCAGTGCCTCCAGCACCCCACCGTCTCTCCGATCCGTTGGCGTGCAGAAGGGAAAAGATACAGCTGACTTCCCCAGAGCCATTATAGATCTTATGGATAACGCGATATGTACGGCGCTAGAATCACTGGACGGCATTGGTAATTTAATCCTAGGGTGATATAACCCATTGCAATGGAACCTCCACCATATCAACACATACCATGGTTCCATTGCCCACCACATAGTCATATTCATAATTGTAAAATAATATTTGCTTTTCAATGCATGAGTGATAAGTATAGTACTTTGCATATAGTTTGATAAAAATAATCAAATGACATGAGCAAGCGATGAACTTGCCTTTCTTGACTGCAAGATTATGCAGGCAAAAGCTTCGATATGTGATAACTCCAAATTCTGAAATACCATCATCGTCCGGTAAGGACAATGTTTAAAGAACTGGCAAAGATGCTATAATGCATAGTATGAGATGCAATCGTCCCGAGCGTAACCTAACCTCAATGATTTAGGATGTATGAGTTGTAAAGATTTCTTTAGGTTGGTTGCACTTTTAGAATGGTTCTCAAACAAGGTTCTTATTAGGGTTTGGTTATATTAGCATCAAAATCAAGTGATATAAGACATCATAACAATCATACACATAAAGAATAGTAGTGGAATAATATGTGAAGAACAGTTGTCAATTTTAAGTTCTACAGGACATGGTTGATGATTATTTATATTATACTTCAAAAGAATAACTTTTGAAGAACATGTTGATTTAGAAATAGTAAGTACTTTAAATAGGAACTAGGGCTTCTATGGTTTGATTAATATTTGTACTTCAAAAGAATAACTTTTGAAGAACAGGTTAATAAGAATAAGAACTACTATACATAGGAGTTATGTAACTCTAGGGTTTACTATTGGGTTCATTTAATTTCACTAATAGGAACTAGTTGATTCTTAACTTGGAATGGGTTTCTATATAGCAAGTATTGGTAGGTTTATTGCTATGGTTTCTTCTAAGCATCATATCAAAGGATGGTTATCAAGGTGTTGCTATGAGTTAGGGTTTACTATGACTTCATATTTGCTTTACCAAATAATCTCTAATAGTTTCTAAGCTAAGTGGTTTATCATTTCCTATGTAAGGTTTAGTTGGATAGGAACATGTGATGTGATTTACTACAAGATTGGTATTAGGGTTCATCACTATGGTTCTACTAGGGTTTGATGATTGAGGTTGATTTCAATGGTGTGGTATATAGGAGTGGTGATTAATGGTACTAACATATTAACAAGTTAGGATTTGCTCCTAAGTGATACTAGGGAATCATATAGATTTTAATTAAGAATAGGAACATGAAATGATAATCTCATGTGACTTGGTTTTATGCGAGTGGATCATAAGCATGTATTCAATTGTTGCTAATTAGGGTTCTATATGTCAAGTAAATCTCCCATGATCATATGTGACACATATCTAGGGTTTTAGAGTTGGTTCTAAGGTGGAATGATCACATGAAATAATGGAAACAAGGTCTTACTCAAATTGAAACTAGGGTTTCTAAATTATGGCACAACTCCTAAAATGATGATTGGAAATATAGGTGTGGTAACTAATTACTTTGAAGCATAATTAGTAATGGTTTGACATTTTATTAACTTCCACAAGAATTAATAATTAGGGTTTACTATGGTTTTACAACTACTTAACTAAGTAATCTCTAATGGTTGTCCAACTATTAGGGTTTAAAATAATTAACTTGTTAACTAAAGATGTTTAAGTAAATAAGTTTTGGATTTACCAAATAATATTGGCTTATAATATTTTCTTGAGCTATTACTATTTAAAGAAAATAGAAAATAGTAATTTGCAAATTAGGGTTTATGAATTACCACTAATAATTAAGTTAATGTAAATATGGTAAATAAAATTAATCCTAACATTTTACTTAGTTACTGAATAGTTAAAAATTTAATTTTTATAACTTCACTAATTATTGAATTCAAATGGTATTTTAAATAATTGAAAAGGCATAATTAAAGAAGTTAAAAATAAATGGATTTTTATTTTATCACACATTTTTGTTTTATATTTTATTTGAATAGAGTTTATTTTTGTGAGCATTTTGATATATTATTTAGATTTTTCTGAGTTGAAATGAAATTTCTATGATTTTGCAAAGTTTCAGGGATTTTCTGGAATTTGAAATAACTGGAAAATGCTAAACGTACCGAGACAGTTCTACCCGCAGGGACAGACAGGTGGGGCCGTTGACTGGGTCACTTGCCACGCGGGCAAAGACCAGTCAACAAATGCTGAGGTGGCGGTGCCACGTCGATCTCGCCGGAGAGAACGCCGGTGACGCTCCGGCGAGCGACGGAACGGCCGCTAGGAACCCCCAGAGACAACGTAATTAGGCGCGTTCGAACCAGGGTCCGATGCTGAGCATGTGAGCGTCAACACCACCACTCAAAGGTCACCGGAGCATCGCCGGTGAACTCGTCTGCGGCGGCGCGACTCGGCCAAAATGGAAAACGAGGCTAGGATGCATGCTAGGAAGCGAGATCTGGCTCTATAGACGCGCAAACTCACCGTGAAGCTTCCCAGATGCTCGACGGAGTCTGCCGGAGACGAAGACGACGACAAGCTCCACTTTTCTGCGGGAGGCCGACGAAAGGGAACGGACGATTGGCGATGATTGAGACCTCCTCTCCTCGATTCCTTCCACGAGAATGCTCCCAGAGACACGGCGCTTCTCCTCGACCACGCGGCTGAGGCGGGGGTGGTCTTAATCGGCGGCTAGCCGGAGAACTGGTCGGCAATGGTGGGGTTCCAGTGATATATGGAGAGGGTTAGAGATGCAATGGATGGGCGGCGAAGCTTTAGGGTTTTCAGGGGAAGCTCTTGGCATATTTATAGAGCTTGAGGCGATCAGGATTGACGACGCGACGGCGGCGTCTGGCCGAGATGCACGGTAATGGCGGCGTTAGTTCTGGGCGCGAATCTTGACGTAGTTGGATAGGACGGACGCGAGAGGAGTTGGGCACGGTTCTGAGATTACATGCGACGTCCAGGTCGTCCTTATCGCCGCCGGGGTCGTGGCCTACTGGCGCAGGCGTGCTGTCGAGCTCGGAGAGATTGACGACGACGACGACTCTCCTTTGCACGAATTTTAAAGCGAACGAAACGGTATCTGGCTTGGGCTGGGCTGGTGCTGGGCTTCAACGTGGGCTGCTGCGGTCCAGGTAAGCCAGGTAAGCTTCTTCTCTTCTTTTCTATTTTCTGTTTTTATTTCCTGGTTTCTATTTTATGAATTGAATTCAAATTTTGATTCTGTTTTATTTTACAGGTTCTAAAATACTTGAGTATCAAGATAATTTGATAATCATGCCTACTGCATGGTTTTGTTATTTTAAACAAATAGTTTGGTTAGGATTTAATTGAGATCTTGTGAGGCTTAAGTAAATTAGAAATGGTTAGTTATTTATTTTAAATTCCCTTTTTAAATTTAGAAACTAGATCTATTGAAGTGGTTTGAAAATTTATGACCAGTGCTTGGTAAACATGTCATTAAGTTTTGTTATTACTTAACAATATTTATTGTCCCCATGTATTTGATATCATGGTTAAAGTTTAAATTAAATAGTGTTGAGAATGGAATGGTTCATGATTTTATGTGGAGATTTGTTTCTAAGGGTTTAACAAAATGGTTGGATCAACTCTATATTCATTACTCTTGCTCAGCACTTCTATCTTGGATGTGTACTTGTGATCTATGATACACAAGTTAGGGAACAATATTTTAGGTGGTTTGGATCCTATGTGAAGAGGTTTAGGGTTTTGATAATGCTTCACTAATTGAAGTATAAATAGGCATGAGGTATGGCAGGGTTCTAATTATAATCCAAGTTAATCCATGGGTTGGAATTCAAATGTAGTTTAGGTTTAAGTAGTGATCACCAATGTGATACACAACTAGGATTAGAATATGAGCATAATGTCTCACTAATGGAACATGGCTCTCATCTACAAGATTAAAGGTAGGTTTAAACAAGTAGAATTTAATACTACTTTAATATTCCCTAGGATAGACATGGATATGGTTAGCATCTATAATCTCTCCCACTTCTAAATGTCTTGTAATAGCCTAAGGTCCTACTCAAGATATGATGATATGATCCTCTAAATATATGGTTTGCCTAGGAATACTACCTTCTAATCTTCTGTAGCTTGTTCTTCAGGAATTCTGATAAACCTGCATCTTGTGGTATGCCTCCACCTCCTAGCTTCTTCATCTTGATCCTAGCTAATTCACATGGAAGGTCTCAAGTGTTTGGTTTCCTTGTAGCATGGTACAAGGTGTCCAAATGGATGAAGGGTGTGGCTCTATTTATAGGCTTGGGCAAGCTCTAGTATCATGACACATAGGTGGTGACTCTTGTGTTGGTTTGATGAGTAAGGTGCTTGGTTGTCATGCCCTCATCCATAGCAATCCTTTGAGCATGAGGTGGCAAAGCTTGGGGTTCAAGTCATGTAGATATTTTCATCCCATGTGGCATAGAGATTATCCTCTCATATGATTTATTTTTGGATAGCCAAGTGGCATTTGCTACTAAATATCTTGTGGATGGTTTTATTATTGTTGATGAGTCACTATATCATATTGGATTGGATTTATATTATAATATTGGTGAAAAGGTTAAAATTGAAGGTTATTCCTCAAATTTGGATAGTTGTTGTTTGATTTCACCAAGGCATGGTCATATGAGTTTCAAAGTACTCATAGTTAATTTTATTCAAATAGTTTGAACTATAATTCGTAATGTAAATGGATTTAGTTTTATGATATTCCATATATTTAATAATTTATGATTTAGATAAGAATGTGTGGCTTTTATGCACTTTAGACCCTATGGTTTACCTTATTTATAAGTGAATTTAAATTACACACAAAGGTAGTTGCTAACTTTTACGTGTTAATAAGTTAGGGTTTGATTCTTAAAGAATGTGTTGTTGTAAATATAATTCCATTTGATCTAATCCATAGATCAAATCATTTCTACCCAAAACAAGGTTTTAACAAAGATCACAGTGAAGTTTATAGCGCTTGACTTGATGATCTACTTCAATTCCAGCAAGTCAAGTGAAACTTCAGTTACTGTGGTAAGTTTTATTTGAAAGCGCGAAAATTCCCCGGATTTTCTATGCATGAATGCAATGCACACTTTGGTGTTCTCTCATTTTATTGCCTCTAAACCTGGGATATTACAAGTTTTTGGAATGGGAACAAGACACGAACCTCAAGGCCAAGAAGATACTTACCTCGTGATTCTTCAAGATACTCCTCCAAAAGCCCAAAGGAGGAGCAAAGGGGGGGGGGGGAGCATGCTACAATTGCGGCAACAAAAGTCATTTTGTTGCGGATTGTATCTTTGAGAGAAGGGAAGACAATGGTGGAAGGCTCATCCGAAAGGACAAGTCCAAATACCTCTCCAAAGGTTTCTCCAAGTTCTTCTCCAACTCCGATGACACCAAGGTATCCTTCACCAAGAAGCCTGGGGCTTTCATTATCCATGAGGAGTACTCCTCCGATGAAGGTGAAGAGCATGAAGACAAGGGTTCGAATAAGGAGGAAGAGGGAGTGGCCTCCATCGCCATCTCCACTTCCTCCGTCTCCCTCTTCGACTCTCCAAATGAGAACCTCATCACCAACAACTCCCGTTGCCTTGTGGCAAAGGTATCGTTGGAGGTAGAATCCCCTTCCAAACCTACACCTTCCTCTAATGTTATATCTATTGTGGGTTTGGATGCTTCTCTCACTAACATGCTAGGGGATACCAAGACTCATGTTGAGGCACTCTTGACTCAACTTTGTGCGGATCAAGACCGTATTGGGGTAAAGGCGGCAAATGAGATTATCTCTCTCACTCAAGCTCATGAGAAGGAGTTAAGCATGCGCATGTCTCTTGAAGTAGTGCTATTGTCCTTGAAGACTCCAACAATTCTATCATCTCCCGACTCACCAAGGACCGAGACCATGCTATTGGTTGGGTGGATGAGCTCAAGATGAAGAATCACTATCTTGAGGAGAGCCATGAATGGTTGCTTGAGGAAGTTGCAACCCTCACCAAGAACTTCAAATCATTGGAGAGTAAGTTTGTGCTTCTATCCGAGATGAGGAGGCATCCTCAAGAAGAAGCGCACAAGAAAGAAGAAGATGAAGGCCCCAATTCATGTTGTGATAAGCTCCTTGATGAAGTTTGCTCCTTGAGAAGACATAATGCGAGACTCTTGGAAGTCAATTCTCTCCAAGAGGAAGCCTTGGATGAGTACTATCGGTTCAGCAAGGAGAAGGTGCCATGTTGTGATCATGAAGAAGAGATTGCCGCTCTAAAGAGACACAAGGCCAAGCTCAAGGAAGTGAATGATATGCAAAATGAGTCCTTGATGGAATGGATTCACTTGAGCAAGGAAGAGGTTACTTGTTGTGACCATGAGGAAGAAATTGCCTCTTTAAAGAGAAGCAAGGCCAACCTTATGGTGATCAAGTCCATGCAAGAGGAAGCGTTGAAAGAGTACCATCTCGCAAGAAAGGACCACATTTGTTGCGATCATGAAGATGAAGTCAATCGTTTGAAGATCAAAATTGAAAGACTCCAAATCCAAGCCCAATACTTGGAAGGAGTCATTGAACCTAGAGAGGAGAAGTGGCTATCAAGCCAAAGAAGAAGAGAGGAAGGTGGACCGAGATAAAGAGGAACACCATGATAGGACCCATTGAAAAATGGGTACCTATATCCAAGACTTGATCCATGAAGGACTATGCTTCCAGTGGTGCCAAATGGGTGGTTGATAATGGAGCCACAAGTCATATGACCGGAAGCAAGGAAGTTGTTGTCGACCTCGGGCTATATTATTCTACCGTTTCTTATGGCGACAACACAAGCAAGCTCAAATGTATTGGGTCTTGGCAAGGTGGTGGTAACACCCGGCATTTAACTAAGTAAATGACGTCCTTGTCGAGACCCTTGGTTACTATGTTCTTTCCGTTCATCATTTCACACGCTTGGGTCTTTGTACCTTTTTCGATGAACATATGGTGGTTCTCTTTTGGAGCAAGATACTCCGTGTAGCCTTTGTTGAATATGTGGAGAGCGGGTTGTATGTCATTGACTTCTCCGAAAAGACAACATCTTCCGCTCTTTTCCTATTCACTAAAGGTGACAAGGGTTGGTTATGGCTTCGCCGACTAGCCCATGTCAACATGAGGACTTTGCAAAGTCTCCACAAGGGAGGCCACATTCTCGGACTAATAGAAAATGTTCCCTTTTGCAAAGATCGTGTTTGTAGGGCTTGCATACAAGCAAAAATGCATGGATCTCCTCACAAGGCCAAGACGACCATCTCTACCACAAGGTGCTTAGATCTCCCACATGTTGATCTCTTTGGTCCACCGTCTCATGAAAGTCTTGGAGGGAAGAAGTATTGCCTCGTCATTGTTGATGACTATTCACGTTATTGTTGGGTATTCTTCTTCAAGTACAAGAGTGAGACTCAACGGACCATGATGGAGTTTGCCAATCAAGTTTAACGCAAATACAACACCACGATCCTTGCAATAAGGAGCGACAATGGAATGGAGTTCAAGAACTACACCTTAGATGACTGATACGTCTCAAACGTATCTATAATTTCTTATGTTCCATGCTACTTTTATGATGATACTCACATGTTTTATACACATTATATGTCATTATTATGCATTTTCCGGCACTAACCTATTAACGAGATGCCGAAGAGCCGATTCTTTTTCTGCTGTTTTTGGTTTCAGAAATCCTAGTAAGGAAATATTCTCGGAATTGGACAAAATCAACGCCCAGGGGCCTATTTTTCCACGAAGCTTCCAGAAGACCGAGGGGGAAAGGAAGTGGGGCCACGAGGCGCCCAAACAGTAGGGCGGCGCGGCCTGGGCCTTGGCCGCGCCGACCTGGTGTGTGGGGCCCTCGTGTGGCCCCCCGCGTTGCCCTTCCGCCTACTTAAAGCCTTCGTCGCGAAACCCCCAGTACCGAGAGCCACGATACGGAAAACCTTACTGAGACGCCGCCGCCACCAATCCCATCTCGGGGGATTCAGGAGATCGCCTCCGGCACCCTGCGGAGAGGGGAATCATCTCCCGGAGGACTCTACACCGCCATGGTCGCCTCCGGATTGATGTGTGAGTAGTTCACCCCTGGACTATGGGTCCATAGCAGTAGCTAGATGGTTGTCTTCTCCTCATTGTGCTATCATTGTCTGATCTTGTGAGCTGCCTATCATGATCAAGATCATCTATCTGTAAAGCTACATGTGCGTTTGTTGGGATCCGATGAATAATGAATACTATGCTATGTTGATTATCAATCTATCTATGTGTTGTTTATGATCTTGCATGCTCTCCGTTGCTAGTAGAGGCTCTGGCCAAGTCATTGCTTGTAACTCCAAGAGGGAGTATTTATGCACGATAGTGGGTTCATGCCTCCATTAAATCTGGGACAGCGACAGAAGGTTCTAAGGTTGTGGATGTGCTGTTGCCACTAGGGATAAAACATTGATGCTATGTCCGAGGATGTAGTTATTGATTACATTACGCACCATACTTAATGCAATTGTCTGTTGTTTGCAACTTAATACTGGAAGGGGTTCGGATGATAACCTGAAGGTGGACTTTTTAGGCATAGATGCATGCTAGATAGCGGTCTATGTACTTTGTCGTAATGCCCAATTAAATCTCACACTACTCATCATATCATGTATGTGCATTGTTATGCTCTCTTTATTTGTCAATTGCCCAACTGTAATTTGTTTACCCAATATGCTATTTCTTATGGGAGAGACACCTCTAGTGAACTGTGGACCCCGGTCCATTCTTTTACATCGAACACAATCTACTGCAATACTTGTTTTACTGTTCTCTGCAAACAATCATCATCCACACTATACATCTAATCCTTTGTTACAGCAAGCCGGTGAGATTGACAACCTCACTGTTTCGTTGGGGCAAAGTACTTTGGTTGTGTTGTGCAGGTTCCACGTTGGCGCCGGAATCCCTGGTGTTGCGTCGCACTACATCTCGCCGCCATCAACCTTCAACGTGCTTCTTGGCTCCTACTGGTTCGATAAACCTTGGTTTCTTACTGAGGGAAAACTTGCTGCTGTATACATCATACCTTCCTCTTGGGGTTCCCAACATCACAAGGAAGGTACTACGCCCACATCAACTGTGCGCAAGCAGCTAATTTTCTGGCGCCGTTGCCGGGGAGATCAAGACACGCTGCAAGGGGAGTCTTCACATCGCAATCTCTTTACTTTGTGTTTGTCTTGCTTTATTTTATTTACTACTTTGTTTGCTGCACTAAATCAAAACACACAAAAATTAGTTGCTAGTTTTACTTTATTTACTATCTTGTTTGCTATATCAAAAATACAAAAAAATTAGTTACTTGCATTTACTTTGCTTACTTCATCATGTTTCCTCCTAAGTTCACTCTAAAAGACATACCGGTAGGACAAGGGTCTATAATTGGAAGAGATAATATAGAAGAATTTTTCACTCATGTTAGTATGCACGAAGATCTTAAAGTTATACCCCTCGCAAAAGCTGTCCCTACTTATGAAGATGCCTCTGTTTGTTTGGTACGTATGATGGAAGCTAGATTTATTAGTCTCAACCCCATGATACAAAACATGTTTCTTACACTTTCTGATATGGAGAGGGGAGAGAAGAGAGATTTTGTTCTAAAAGTCCTAGTGCGAGAATTTGAGGATATAGCCAAATGTCAACACCCGGATTTTTAAGTCCGGATGCCTATTATGTCATACATCGCAATCCCAGGAAATTGTTGTTGCGAGGCATAATAGTTAAGTATCACAGTCATCATTCATTACAAACCATAGTGTCTTACAACTTGGAATCACATGATCCATATTACACAAATAGTTGATCTAATGATCAACGAACAAACACCAGTTCATAGCGGAAGCGTAAGATACAAGGACTCTTTAGTCCACAGGCCAACGCTTGACGTTAGAAGCTCCTAGTTGTGGTAGACGTCCTGCTGATCGTCCTCCTCGTACTGCTGCTCGGCTTCATATTCTGGCCATTTGAATAGCCAGGGACAAAGCCGTGAGTACTTTAAGTACTCGCAATCTAATACTAGAGTAAGTACTAGCATTGACGTAAAGGTGTTCAAAGCTCTAAGTTTATTTGCATAAAGCCAAGTTTATTTCATAAACACTTTTGTAAACAACTCCTCAAGTGCTAACTAACTCAAGTGGGAACATTAGTGTCATTCCCACAACTCCGTTGTGATTCAAAGTCAAAGTCACCTCTCAAGTTCACGTTCAAAAACACCAGTCACAAAGATATAAATTCTGATGACGGAAACAGAATGGCCTTTCCAATTGTCCATATCCGCGGACGCGGCTATTCGAATAGTTCTACACTCTGCAGAGGTCGCACACTTGTGCCACAACATTTGATTTCATCCGTCAGGGATAAAACCCTGAATAATCGTAACTCAGTACGCGGATCACCAACCGTTAACCTTTCACTTACACACCCTAGTATAGGCACCTCTCCCCATGAGCTTGGCCTCCCGGTGAAAACCAACTGTTAACCCGGGAACTGCACAGGGCTTGGCCGTACAATTCACCATCAATTCACATCATTTCTCAACAACGGAGGCAGCCTCAAGCATAACCCCTATGACGTGTGTTCAGAGGGAACCCATACTAAGACACATAAATTTCCAGTTAAGCCCTACCCATAATCAGGTATTGTGGGGGTACTTAATATTGGAATGGTATCGCATCCAATCAATCATCAGTTTTTAGCCAAAGTCCCCAAGTCAACTTCAGTGTCATATTCACCTTCAAAATCTTTCAATGGAAATGACTAATCATTCCAAGGTTTTCAACCATCATCATCTCATTAACACATGTTCCCATCTAGAGTAGTCAATTTAAATTTAGCACTAGCCACTATGTGTGAGGGGTGCTAAGTATTTGCTTTGCTTCTAGGCTAAGTTTGATACTCTTGTACTAACTCCGTACTAACCTAGTAAAACATAAATCAAAGATACTTTGATAAAACAAGGGTAAATAAAACTTGTAAAGTAAAACTGGGAAATAGGATCATAAGCATAAAGTAAAATGGGGTAATGCCTTGCTCATGGTGAGCTTTGCACTTTGCAAGAGTATTATCTTGCCTTGGTTGGGAAACTGGTCAAAGTGGTCTTCTTCTTCCTGGAAGTAGACCTCCTCCTCCTCCTGGTACTCCTCGGTACTAGCGTCTAAAATACGAATACGGAGTACACAATCATCACACCAAACTAATCTATTAAACTATGCACAAACATGGTTCACACACCTAAACTAGCATCACATTGGCTAATAAGTTGGTGGATGTGTTTTTCTTAGTATTTAAGAAAAATAATTTCCTCTCATACTAAACTTAAATGTTACTTTGAATTATTTAGAGAAATAATTTCCTCTCATTATCTTGTTAAGATTTAATTTCTCTTATACATAATATGTGACCTAGGTTGACCCAAGTCAACCTCTTCACACTTAGCATTTGGAGAAAAAGATTTAAATGAGGTGAGCACCTCATACCATTTAATTCTAGCATAACAAAGATTTAATATCACCAACAATTCCTATGGGTCCTAAATAACCAGAGTCTCCACTTCATTTGGAATTGGTGGTGACAAGATTTAAATGAGGGAAAACTCCCACATAAGATTTCTTAATAGTTTTGGATAATATCTTTGACTAGAAAATGGCCATAAGGCATTTAAATCAACTAAACCATGATCATCCAAAGAAAGCATGGCATATTTTTGTAGAAACAAAAAGTATAAGTGAAAAGTGAAATATTGGAGGTGGAATTAACTGAGAAGCATTTTTGGTTGATTTTTAAGAATTAAAATAAGACAGAAAAGACCCTGCCTTGTTTAATTTGTCACTTTAATTCTACAAAAGATCTAGGGTTCTATCCAGTGGCATTGTGTAGACAATTTCATAAGGTTTCCAGAAATATAAAGTTTGTAAAATTTGGCTGAGTAGATTTGTCACTATTGAATTTCAAAGTTTGCAACAGATTATGCTATTTTTCTAATTTCAAAAATTAAATTCAAACGGTGGGCTTCGCGCGGGAAAGAACTTGGGCTGCGGAGAAAAAGGAAAAAGGGCCGGCCCACTTCGCGTCCAGCGCGAGCAGGCCGTCTGACGGCGGGACCCACGCGTCAGTGAGTTTTACTCACCGAACCGGTACGGGGAAGTGAGGAGCGTTGGATCAGGCGATGATCCAACGGCTGGAGGTTGTCGTCGTCGACGGCGAGAGGCAGTGGCGAGCGCGGCGGCAGCAGGGGGTCGGAGGGGTCGTCGGAGCTCCGGCGGTCGTCGGAGTGGTGCGCCGCGACGTTGTCGATGATGGGGAGGCGCCTGGAAGCAGCGGCGCGTCCTGGGGTGGCCTCCTTCTCCGGCGAGCTTCGGCTAAGGTAAGCGGCGGCGAGCTAGCAATTGGGGCGAGGCAGTGGCTAATCGATGGAATTGAGGCGGCGAGGAGAACTGTGGTGAGGTGGGGAAGAGGTTGGCGTGCTCAGTTTGGGGCGCGGAGTGCTCCTTTTATAGCGGCGAGAGGGGGCAGTGGGGCGGAGCTGGGTTCGCCATGGTCGCCGTCGGTCCAGGGCTGCGAAGAGCCAAGGCGTGGGCGCGTACGGTAGCTGGTGCTCTGGCGAGGATGACGCGCGTGACGGTGAGGAAAAAGAGGCACTACAGCGGCGGCGATCGTGATGGAAGCTTGCAGGTCATGGCGGGAGGGCGTGGATGCTTACGTCGGCTGCGGCGTTCCCGCGGGCCAGGGGCCATGTCCAGGCGTTGCAGACGGTCGTCGTGCGTCGACTGGCGGTGAGCGTGATGGCGGAGGTGATGCGAGGACGCGGGGCGTCGTCACGCTCTGGGCGTCCAGGGTGAGCGCCATGCGCGCTCTGGCGCGGCATGGGCGAGTCCTGGGCGCGTCTGGGCGCTCGCGTTCCGACGCGTGTGTGCTCGGTCTCGGTCAAGGGAGGGCACGAGCTCGTCTGTGGTGGTGAGAGGGAGCCAGTGGGCATGGTGGTGCAAGCTAGAAGCGACGGGTGAGGGAGATGGCACGGTGAGGCCATGCCATGCCACGGCATGGCATGTTTGAGTTGATTTAATCAAACCCTGGCCAATGCAAGTGGTGGTGATGGTGTAGTGAGGTGAAAGGGAGACTCCAGGGTGCAGAGAGGGCAAGGTTGGACCAAGTCCAAGTAGCAAATGAGGTATGGGCTCAAAAATTTACCCTGACTGCAATGTGTTCGACAGAATGCCCGCAAGAAAAATATTTTTGAATTTTGAAATTCTTTTTGGTGGGTTGAAATCATATATTAGAGGGAGCATTTTGGTGGTGGTGGTGGTCAAAATGGAGTTGGGATGCAAAATCACATTTTGCATAAGATCTTGATTATGTGAGAAAGTTCCAACTTTGCTTGCTTCCCATTTGAAAATGGTGAAGAATTTGGGGTGGTGGTTTTGGGCAAAGTTGTAGTGCTTGAGTTTGTCTTGGATGAGGTGAAAAGGTTTGACAAAGTTTAGAAGTGGAAAGAAGAGAACCAGGGGCTCAAAGTGGCCATCAGACTAAAAATGGCATAAGTGACCATATTGCATGTGACTTGGAATTTGAGTTTGATTTTGGTTTGAATTGAGTTGGCTTGATTTCAAAGGTGTTAATAAGTGTTTAGTAACCATTTACAAGTAATGGTGCAAACCAAATTGGCCTAGATTAAGTATTTGCAAAAATGGCATAGGCCTTAAGTGAGAGTGAAATGGATTTTTGGGATTTCTTTTATATTTCAATTTTAATTGGCTAAGGGTGATCAAGTGATCATTGTTAGGGTTTTAGAGTGAGAGAGAACACATAAGCAAACATCATGGCAATTGCACACTCAAAATAATTAATAAGGTGACCTATATGCATAAACCTATATGATGAGAAAAAGTTTTTGTTAACCCTGATTTTTGGATTCTTGAACTCTCTCTCTTGTTCATTTTATTGAAACTTGGGATGTTACAAACCCTTCCCCCTTACAAAAGATCTCGTCCCGAGATCTAGAGAAAACTAGGTACTAAAGAGATTTGGGTATTCCTTCTTCATATCTTCCTCGCGTTCCCAAGTTGCTTCTTCTTCGGTGTGGTTACTCCATTGTATTTTCAGGAATTTTATACTTCTGGTGCGGGTGGTCCTGAATGCTTCTTCAAGGATGCGAATAGGCACTTCGCGGTAGGTTAGGTCCTTGTTGATATCAATGGCTCTGTGGTCGATGTTCTTGAATACTTCGGTCTTCTCAGGCACTTCTAGACACTTCCGAAGCAGTGAGATGTGAAACACATTGTGTACGGCGGACATCTCTTCCGGTAGTTCCAACTGATATGAGACTTCTCCTCGGCGATCCAGAATCTTGAATGGTCCGACATATCTGGGGGCGAGCTTTCCTTTAAGTTGGAATCTCTGCATTCCTTTGAGGGGTGAGACTTTGAGATACACAAAATCTCCGATCTCGAATGTCATCTCTCGGCGTCTCTTGTCGGCGTAGCTCTTTTGTCTGGACTGGGCGGTCTTGAGGTACTCGCGGATCTTGTGCACCTTTTCTTCGGCTTCGCGGAGAACGTCGGGGCCGAAGACTTGACTATCTCCGACTTCCGACCAGTTCAGAGGGGTACGGCATTTCCTTCCGTACAGGGCTTCAAAGGGGGCCATCTGTAAGCTGGCTTGATAGCTATTGTTGTAGGAGAATTCTGCATATGGTAGGCAGTCTTCCCATTTGGATCCGTACTCTAGCACACAGGCTCTTAACATATCTTCTAGGATCTGATTGACTCTCTCAGTCTGTCCGTCAGTCTGTGGGTGGTATGCGGTGCTGAAATTCAGTCGGGTTCCTAGTCCTTCATGCACTTTCTGCCAGAATCTTGAGGTGAATTGTGATCCTCTGTCTGACACAATTGACTTCGGTGTTCCGTGCAGGCTGACTATTCTGGATATGTATAACTCAGCTAGCTTTGGGCCTTGGTATGTGGTCTTGACAGGGATGAAATGTGCAACCTTGGTCAACCTATCAATGACTACCCAAATGGAGTCATTTCCTCGGCTAGATTTGGGCAATCCTGTGATAAAGTCCATACCGACAGAATCCCATTTCCACTCCGGAATCTGTAAGGGTTGCAACAGTCCTGCGGGTCGTTGATGTTCTGCTTTGACTCGCTGACAGATATCACACTTGGCGATGTAACTTCCTATCTCTCGCTTCATTCCGTGCCACCAGAATTGTTCCTTCAGGTCTTGGTACATCTTGGTACCTCCGGGGTGGATTGAATAAAGGGTGTCATGGGCTTCTTGCAGAATGACTTGTTTCAAGTCAGAGTCCGATGGTACGCAGAGACGTTCTTTGTACCAAAGAACTCCGGCTTCGTCTATGGTGAATCCTGGTGCCTTTCCTGCAGCTATCTGACTCTTTATTCCGTCAATGCTGGCATTTCCCTTCTGGGCTTCTTTTATCTGGCTCATCAAAGTGGGTTGGAGTTCAATGCTGGCGAGGAATCCTTCGCTCACTAGCTCTAGTCTGAATTGTTCAAACTCTTGGTACAGGCTTGGTTGCTCTATTGCGATCATGGAGTTTAACTGACACGGCAGTCTGCTCAAGGCATCCGCTACCACATTGGCCTTGCCGGGGTGGTAGTGAATTTCCATGTCGTAATCCTTGATTAATTCTATCCATCTGCGCTGTCTCATGTTCAGCTCCTTCTGGGTGAAAATGTACTTCAGGCTCTTGTGATCGGAATATATCTCGCATCGATTACCCATGAGGTAATGACGCCAAACCTTCAGGGCTAACACTACGGCTGCTAACTCCAAGTCATGAGTTGGATAGTTCTGTTCATGTTGCTTCAGTTGCCTTGATAGGTAAGATATTACTTTGCCTTCTTGCATCAGCACACATCCAAGTCCAGTCTTGGATGCATCACAATAGACATCAAATGGCTTGGTGACATCGGGCATGATCAGTATTGGGGCTGTGGTTAATCTGAGTTTGAGTAGTTGAAAACTTTCTTCACATTTGTCATTCCAGTCAAATTTCCGGTCCTTCTTCAGCAGTTGAGTCATTGGTCTTGCGATACTTGAAAATCCTTCAACGAATCGGCGGTAATATCCCGCCAATCCTAGAAATGCTCTGACTTCAGTCTGGGTGGTTGGGGCCTTCCATTCCTCAACGGTTTTGATTTTTGCGGGATCTACAGCAATTCCTCCTGCAGACAAGATGTGTCCCAGGAATCCCACTTCTCTTAACCAAAACTCACATTTGCTAAACTTGGCGTACAACTGATGTTGCCTAAGGGTTTCTAGAACCACTTCCAAATGTTGCTCATGTTCTTCTTCTGATTTGGAGTAGATAAGGATGTCGTCGATGAAGACAACGACAAACTTGTCCAGGAATTCCATAAAGATCTTGTTCATGAGATTCATGAAGTAAGCGGGGGCATTGGTCAGTCCAAAGGACATGACATTGTACTCATACAGTCCATATCTGGTGGTAAAGGCAGTCTTTGGAATATCTGTTGCTCGAATCTTCAGTTGATGGTAACCTGTCCTCAGATCAATCTTTGAGAAAACTTGAGCACCGGTCAGCTGGTCAAACAGGTCTTCTATCTTTGGCAAGGGATATTTGTTCTTGATGGTGACATCGTTAAGCTTACGATAATCCGTAACCAAACGGGTGGCACCGTCCTTTTTATCCACAAACAAAACGGGTGATCTCCAAGGTGACGCACTTGGTCGAATCAGACCTTTGTACAGCATATCATCCAGTTGCTTCTTCAGTTCCATTAATTCTGCGGGGTTCATGCTGTAGGCTCTCTGGGCTATAGGTCCTGTTCCAGGGATTAACTCGATGATGAACTCGATATCCCGATCTGGGGGCATACCGGGTAGATCATCCGGAAACACATCAGGGTATCGACAGACGACCCTGATTTGATCCGTAGTTGGCTTGGCTACACTTTGGTTGCGGTGTAAATTTTCTTGGTAGTTTTTCAGATAGGTGTTCTATTATTATTCTGTGCTACTTGTCATGGTGATGGCCTTCTTGGCGCGATCTATCAATCCATGATGTTTCGCCATCCAGTCCATACCCAGGACTACTTCCAATCCTTTTGTTCCCAGAACAATCAAGTTTGCATAAAAGTCTATTTCATGGATTCTGATGGGTACATCTTTGCAAAATTTTCTAGCTTTAGTTGTTGATCCAGGTATTTGAACTACCATGACATGTTTCAAGCTGATTGGTTGAATCTTACTAGTGCACACAAAATCTTCTCAGAACGAACGAATGCGATGCTCCAGAATCAAACAACACTCTTGCTGGTATTGAGTTAACAGAGAACATACCCAGCACCACGTCAGGTGCTTCCTGGGCTTCCTCAGCATTCATGTGGTAGAGGCGACCTCCGCGGTTGTTCGGGTTGTTGGGGGCGAACTTCTTGCCGGTGGAGACACGGCGTTGCTGCTGAGCAGGTGGTGCGGGGTTGCCTGCGAGCTTGGCGAGCCTCTTGGGACACTCATTGGAGTAATGCCCCACTACACCACACTCATAGCAAGTGATGGTGGTCTTGTCTTGCTTGTTCGCGACGGGAATTGCATTGCTCCCGGTCCTTGGTGCGGTGTTGGTGTTGTTGTTGCTGTTGTGGTTGTTGGGGGCTCTTGGCGGAGCGCGGTTGAAGTTGTTGTTGGTGTTGTAGTTGCTGTTGTTGTGGTGGCCTCCTGGCCTGGGGTTTCCTCCACTCCGGTTCTGATAAACCGGACGTGACATCTGTGCATTGGGCTTGTTGGTTCTGAAACCTCCGCCTGAGTTGGGGCGATACCTTGGGGCATTGCTGGGCCCACTCTGATTCATCATGCGGCGCTTGCGGTTCTCGCTGGCTTGGTGCAGTTTGCCTTCCATCTGGATGGCGGAGTCAACGAGGGCTTCGAGGTCGGCAAAGGGGATGTTGATTAACACAGTCTGCATCTCATCATGCAGTCCGTTCAGAACCTTTCCTTCCTCTTCTCGCAGTGTCTGTCTCATCCGGGCGTACCTTGACAGTGTGAGAAACTTGTCGCGGTATTCCACCACGGACATCCGGCCTTGCTTCAGTTCACGGAATTCATCTCTCATCTTCTTTATCAGACCCGGGGGCACATGGTACTTGCTGAACTTGAGCTTGAAATCAGTCCAAGTCATGAACTGTCCCGCGTTCATGGCACGGGTGCTTGTCCACCAAGCTCTTGCTGGTCCTGCTAAGTAGTGCGTTGCAAACAGCACTTTCTCATTCTCTTCCACTCCAGCTACTTCTAGATTGTTCTCCATAGTTTGGAGCCAATCATCTGCATCAAGTGGTTCCTCAGTCTTGCTGAAAACTGGTGGGTTGGTGTTCTGGAAGTTCTTGAGCTTAGATCCTGGATGATCATGGTGGCCTTGATTGTTGTTGACAAGCTGTTGAAGTGCTGCAATGTTGGCTTGCCTTTCAGCTCTTTCTGCTTCTCTATCTTCCAGCATAACTTGCAACATCTGCATCATAGCGTCTTGGTTCGTGTTGCGAGTTGGAGGGGCCATCTGAGTATTGAGATTGATCATGAGAAAAGAGGGAAATTTCTATGGCTTGTTTTGTGGTTGAGTTCAAAAGTTTAAAACTTGAAGTCTTTTCATGATGACACCAACATACATTCATTCATAGCAAACAACACACATTACAAGCTAACACACTAAGGGTTTTAAGAACCCTTCTTCTCCAAGCGACGATACATGGGGCGGGATACAACTCACACCTACGATAGTGCATAAGTGAACTACTCCTCCTCCTCATCAACATCGATGGGGGTGTGGTCATCATCCTCGTCGTCCAGGAAGTCGTAGTCTTCCCCCTCGGTGTTCTCATCCTCCTCGAAGTCGTTGTCGTCACTCAGGTAGTTGCTTCCTCCCTGAATGTCTTCTCCATCTTCCTCCATCTTCTTCATCTGCTCCTCCTGGGCCTTGACAGTGGCTTCAAGTGCGGTTATCTTCGCGCGGAGGCGGGTGATAGTGGCATCCCTCTTCGCGCGCTGCTGGCGGAGGGTCCTGCGGTCCTTGGCGAGCAGCTTGATGCAGTCACCTTGCTCGATGATGCGGGCGTGAGTCTGGTTGGCGTACTCACGGGAGTGGTCGAGATCCTGCTGAGTGTGGTACAGCATGAAGTCGAGATGCTCCACATGGTGCTTCAGCTCCGGGTGGGATGACATGTCCATGGGCTCTCCAGCCGAGTTACGCCTCGCAAGGTGCGAAAAGCGAGGGTGCTTGAGTGCCTCCCCGCTCATCCCGCACAGGCGTGCGAGTCCTTCCTGAAGTCCGCGAGCGAGTCCGTCCAGCCAGTTGCTCTCCATGAAGGAGAAGAGGATCCTCTCAGAAGTGGGAGGCTCCATCTTGCCCCTCAAGTCAGCGGTGATGATCCACTGCAGCTCGCCTCCTGGCTGGTTCGCGATCTGCGATCCGTGGAACTCTGGGTGCGGGCGACCAAGGTGGTCGGACAGGGCGTTGAGGTCGTGCTCGAAGATCAAGCTTCCCCCATTCCCAAGCTGGTAAAACTTCGTGTTCACGGGCTCCATCTGAAAGTGAAGTAAAGGATTAAGTTAGAGAAGTGAACAAGTGTGGAAAAATTTTAGTTATATTTCTAAGGAAGAGCATGACTTCTTGTTTTTCCAAAGAGCTCAAGGAGAAGACAAAGATTAAAATTTTCAGAAGTACTTCATTTCTTTTTGAAACTCAATTTTTTTAGAACGTCCATTTCTAACTAGGGTCTCCTAAGGTCAAACAATGGCTCTGATACCAACTTGTCAACACCCGGATTTTTAAGTCCGGATGCCTATTATGTCATACATCGCAATCCCAGGAAATTGTTGTTGCGAGGCATAATAGTTAAGTATCACAGTCATCATTCATTACAAACCATAGTGTCTTACAACTTGGAATCACATGATCCATATTACACAAATAGTTGATCTAATGATCAACGAACAAACACCAGTTCATAGCGGAAGCGTAAGATACAAGGACTCTTTAGTCCACAGGCCAACGCTTGACGTTAGAAGCTCCTAGTTGTGGTAGACGTCCTGCTGATCGTCCTCCTCGTACTGCTGCTCGGCTTCATATTCTGGCCATTTGAATAGCCAGGGACAAAGCCGTGAGTACTTTAAGTACTCGCAATCTAATACTAGAGTAAGTACTAGCATTGACGTAAAGGTGTTCAAAGCTCTAAGTTTATTTGCATAAAGCCAAGTTTATTTCATAAACACTTTTGTAAACAACTCCTCAAGTGCTAACTAACTCAAGTGGGAACATTAGTGTCATTCCCACAACTCCGTTGTGATTCAAAGTCAAAGTCACCTCTCAAGTTCACGTTCAAAAACACCAGTCACAAAGATATAAATTCTGATGACGGAAACAGAATGGCCTTTCCAATTGTCCATATCCGCGGACGCGGCTATTCGAATAGTTCTACACTCTGCAGAGGTCGCACACTTGTGCCACAACATTTGATTTCATCCGTCAGGGATAAAACCCTGAATAATCGTAACTCAGTACGCGGATCACCAACCGTTAACCTTTCACTTACACACCCTAGTATAGGCACCTCTCCCCATGAGCTTGGCCTCCCGGTGAAAACCAACTGTTAACCCGGGAACTGCACAGGGCTTGGCCGTACAATTCACCATCAATTCACATCATTTCTCAACAACGGAGGCAGCCTCAAGCATAACCCCTATGACGTGTGTTCAGAGGGAACCCATACTAAGACACATAAATTTCCAGTTAAGCCCTACCCATAATCAGGTATTGTGGGGGTACTTAATATTGGAATGGTATCGCATCCAATCAATCATCAGTTTTTAGCCAAAGTCCCCAAGTCAACTTCAGTGTCATATTCACCTTCAAAATCTTTCAATGGAAATGACTAATCATTCCAAGGTTTTCAACCATCATCATCTCATTAACACATGTTCCCATCTAGAGTAGTCAATTTAAATTTAGCACTAGCCACTATGTGTGAGGGGTGCTAAGTATTTGCTTTGCTTCTAGGCTAAGTTTGATACTCTTGTACTAACTCCGTACTAACCTAGTAAAACATAAATCAAAGATACTTTGATAAAACAAGGGTAAATAAAACTTGTAAAGTAAAACTGGGAAATAGGATCATAAGCATAAAGTAAAATGGGGTAATGCCTTGCTCATGGTGAGCTTTGCACTTTGCAAGAGTATTATCTTGCCTTGGTTGGGAAACTGGTCAAAGTGGTCTTCTTCTTCCTGGAAGTAGACCTCCTCCTCCTCCTGGTACTCCTCGGTACTAGCGTCTAAAATACGAATACGGAGTACACAATCATCACACCAAACTAATCTATTAAACTATGCACAAACATGGTTCACACACCTAAACTAGCATCACATTGGCTAATAAGTTGGTGGATGTGTTTTTCTTAGTATTTAAGAAAAATAATTTCCTCTCATACTAAACTTAAATGTTACTTTGAATTATTTAGAGAAATAATTTCCTCTCATTATCTTGTTAAGATTTAATTTCTCTTATACATAATATGTGACCTAGGTTGACCCAAGTCAACCTCTTCACACTTAGCATTTGGAGAAAAAGATTTAAATGAGGTGAGCACCTCATACCATTTAATTCTAGCATAACAAAGATTTAATATCACCAACAATTCCTATGGGTCCTAAATAACCAGAGTCTCCACTTCATTTGGAATTGGTGGTGACAAGATTTAAATGAGGGAAAACTCCCACATAAGATTTCTTAATAGTTTTGGATAATATCTTTGACTAGAAAATGGCCATAAGGCATTTAAATCAACTAAACCATGATCATCCAAAGAAAGCATGGCATATTTTTGTAGAAACAAAAAGTATAAGTGAAAAGTGAAATATTGGAGGTGGAATTAACTGAGAAGCATTTTTGGTTGATTTTTAAGAATTAAAATAAGACAGAAAAGACCCTGCCTTGTTTAATTTGTCACTTTAATTCTACAAAAGATCTAGGGTTCTATCCAGTGGCATTGTGTAGACAATTTCATAAGGTTTCCAGAAATATAAAGTTTGTAAAATTTGGCTGAGTAGATTTGTCACTATTGAATTTCAAAGTTTGCAACAGATTATGCTATTTTTCTAATTTCAAAAATTAAATTCAAACGGTGGGCTTCGCGCGGGAAAGAACTTGGGCTGCGGAGAAAAAGGAAAAAGGGCCGGCCCACTTCGCGTCCAGCGCGAGCAGGCCGTCTGACGGCGGGACCCACGCGTCAGTGAGTTTTACTCACCGAACCGGTACGGGGAAGTGAGGAGCGTTGGATCAGGCGATGATCCAACGGCTGGAGGTTGTCGTCGTCGACGGCGAGAGGCGATGGCAGCGCGGCGGCAGCAGGGGGTCGGAGGGTCGTCGGAGCTCCGGCGGTCGTCGGAGTGGTGCGCCGCGACGTTGTCGATGATGGGGAGGCGCCTGGAAAGCAGCGGCGCGTCCTGGGGTGGCCTCCTTCTCCGGCGAGCTTCGGCTAAGGTAAGCGGCGGCGAGCTAGCAATTGGGGCGAGGCAGTGGCTAATCGATGGAATTGAGGCGGCGAGGAGAACTGTGGTGAGGTGGGGAAGAGGTTGGCGTGCTCAGTTTGGGGCGCGGAGTGCTCCTTTTATAGCGGCGAGAGGGGGCAGTGGGGCGGAGCTGGGTTCGCCATGGTCGCCGTCGGTCCAGGGCTGCGAAGAGCCAAGGCGTGGGCGCGTACGGTAGCTGGTGCTCTGGCGAGGATGACGCGCGTGACGGTGAGGAAAAAGAGGCACTACAGCGGCGGCGATCGTGATGGAAGCTTGCAGGTCATGGCGGGAGGGCGTGGATGCTTACGTCGGCTGCGGCGTTCCCGCGGGCCAGGGGCCATGTCCAGGCGTTGCAGACGGTCGTCGTGCGTCGACTGGCGGTGAGCGTGATGGTGGAGGTGATGCGAGGACGCGGGGCGTCGTCACGCTCTGGGCGTCCAGGGTGAGCGCCATGCGCGCTCTGGCGCGGCATGGGCGAGTCCTGGGCGCGTCTGGGCGCTCGCGTTCCGACGCGTGTGTGCTCGGTCTCGGTCAAGGGAGGGCACGAGCTCGTCCAGGGTGGTGAGAGGGAGCCAGTGGGCATGGTGGTGCAAGCTAGAAGCGACGGGTGAGGGAGATGGCACGGTGAGGCCATGCCATGCCACGGCATGGCATGTTTGAGTTGATTTAATCAAACCCTGGCCAATGCAAGTGGTGGTGATGGTGTAGTGAGGTGAAAGGGAGACTCCAGGGTGCAGAGAGGGCAAGGTTGGACCAAGTCCAAGTAGCAAATGAGGTATGGGCTCAAAAATTTACCCTGCCTGCAATGTGTTCGACAGAATGCCCGCAAGAAAAATATTTTTGAATTTTGAAATTCTTTTTGGTGGGTTGAAATCATATATTAGAGGGAGCATTTTGGTGGTGGTGGTGGTCAAAATGGAGTTGGGATGCAAAATCACATTTTGCATAAGATCTTGATTATGTGAGAAAGTTCCAACTTTGCTTGCTTCCCATTTGAAAATGGTGAAGAATTTGGGGTGGTGGTTTTGGGCAAAGTTGTAGTGCTTGAGTTTGTCTTGGATGAGGTGAAAAGGTTTGACAAAGTTTAGAAGTGGAAAGAAGAGAACCAGGGGCTCAAAGTGGCCATCAGACTAAAAATGGCATAAGTGACCATATTGCATGTGACTTGGAATTTGAGTTTGATTTTGGTTTGAATTGAGTTGGCTTGATTTCAAAGGTGTTAATAAGTGTTTAGTAACCATTTACAAGTAATGGTGCAAACCAAATTGGCCTAGATTAAGTATTTGCAAAAATGGCATAGGCCTTAAGTGAGAGTGAAATGGATTTTTGGGATTTCTTTTATATTTCAATTTTAATTGGCTAAGGGTGATCAAGTGATCATTGTTAGGGTTTTAGAGTGAGAGAGAACACATAAGCAAACATCATGGCAATTGCACACTCAAAATAATTAATAAGGTGACCTATATGCATAAACCTATATGATGAGAAAAAGTTTTTGTTAACCCTGATTTTTGGATTCTTGAACTCTCTCTCTTGTTCATTTTATTGAAACTTGGGATGTTACACCAAAGAAGCTAGAAAAGTTTTTAGTAAGCATGAGAGGCTTGGTATGTTCACTGATTTTAGAAGAACACTTGAAAAATGGATATGGATAGAATAAGGTACACTAATAATGTTAATGATAGTGGAGAGATTAAAGTACCGATACCTATTAAGCTCCTAGGAATGCATGAAGCATTAGAAAAGAATTTTCATTGGATTGTTCCTGAAAATTTGTTTGATGAGAATAGCAAGCCTAAAAGTAATGTAAAAGGAGCCTCTGAAACTTGCATAGATAAGATACAATGCATTGATGCTTCGTCTCTTGATAATACTTGATACACACTTTCTGCGCCTAGCTCAAAGGCGTTAAAGAAAAGCGCTTATGGGAGACAACCCATGTTTTTACTACAGTACTTTTGTTTTATATTTGAGTGTTGGAAGTTGTTACTACTGTAGAAACCTCTCCTTATCTTAGTTTTATTGCATTGTTGTGCCAAGTAAAGTCTCTAATAGAAGTATGATACTAGATTTGGATTACTGCGCATAAACAGATTTCTTTGCTGTCACAAATCTGGGTCTAATTCTCTGTAGGTAACTCAGAAAATTATGCCAATTTACGTGAGTGATCCTCAGATATGTACGCAACTTTCGTTAGTTTTAAGTTTTCTCATCTGAGCAAGTCTGGTGCATGTTAAAAATACGTCTTTACGAACTGTTCTGTTTTGACAGATTCTGCCTTTTATTTCGCATTGCCTGTTTTGCCATGCTTGATGGATTTTTGATTCCATTGACTTTCAGTAGCTTTGTGCAATGTCCAGAAGTATAAAGAATGATTGTGTCACCTCTGAAAATGTGAATTTTAATTATGCACTAACCCTCTAATGAGTTGCTTTGAGTTTGGTGTGGAGGAAGTTTTCAAGGATCAAGAGAGGAGGATGATACAACATGATCAAGGAGAGTGAAAGCTCTAAGCATGGGGATGCCCCGGTGGTTCAACCCTGCATATATCAAGAAGACTCAAGCGTCTAAGCTTGGGGATGCCCAAGGCATCCCCTTCTTCATCGACAACATTATCAGGTTCCTCCCCTGAAACTATATTTTTATTCCACCACATCTTATGTACTTTGCTTGGAGCGTCTGTTTGTTTTTGTTTTGTTTGAATAAAATGGATCCTAGCATTCATTGTGTGGGAGAGAGACACGCTCCGCTGTTGCATATGGACAAATATGTCCTTAGGCTTTACTCATAGTATTCATGGCGAAAGTTTCTTCTTCGTTAAATTGTTATATGGTTGGGATTGGAAAATGATATATGTGGTAATTGGTATAATATCTTGAATAATGTGATACTTGGCAATTGTTTTGCTCATGTTTAAGCTCTTGCATCATATAATTTGCACCTATTAGTGAAGAAATACATAGAGCATGCTAAAATTTGATTTGCATAATTGATCTCTCTAAAGTCTAGATAATTTCTAGTATTGAGTTTGAACAACAAGGAAGACGGTGTAGAGTCTTATAATGTTTACAATATGTCTTTTATGTGAGTTTTGCTGCACCGCTTCATCCTTGTGTTTGTTTCAAATAAACCTTGCTAGCCTAAGCCTTGTATCGACAGGGAATACTTCTCATGCATCCAAAATCCTTGAGCCAACCACTATGCCATTTGTGTCCACCATACCTACCTACTACATGGTATTTCTCCGCCATTCCAAAGTAAATTGCTTAAGTGCTACCTTTAAAATTTCCATTCTTCACCTTTACAATATATAGCTCATGGGACAAATAGCTTAAAAACTATTGTGGTATTGAATATGTACTTATGCACTTTATCTCTTATTAAGTTGCTTGTTGTGCGATAACCATGTTCCTGGGGACGCCATCAACTACTCTTTGTTGAATATCATGTGAGTTTCTATGCATGTTCGTCTTGTCTGAAGTAAGGGCGATTTACCACTCATTTAATGGTTAGAGCATGCATATTGTTAGAGAAGAACATTGGGCCGCTAACTAAAGCCATGATCCATGGTGGAAGTTTCAGTTTCTGACATATATCCTCAATCTCATATGAGAACATTAACTGTTGCTACATGCTTATGCATTAAAGAGGAGTCCATTATCTGTTGTCTATGTTGTCCCGGTATGGATGTCTAAGTTGAGAATAATCAAAAGCGAGAAATCCAATGCGAGCTTTCTCCTTAGACCTTTGTACAGGCGGCATAGAGGTACCCCTTTGTGACACTTGGTTAAAACATGTGCATTGCGATGATAATCCCGGTAATCCAAGCTAACTATTGGTATACTATGCATGAGGCTTGCAACTTGTAGGATATAATTTACATAACTCATATGCTTTATTACTACCGTTGACAAAATTGTTTCTTGTTTTAAAAACCAAAGCTCTAGCACAAATATAGCAATCGATGCTTTCCTCTTTGAAGGACCTTTCTTTTACTTTTATGTTGAGTCAGTTCACCTATCTCTCTCCACCTCAAGAAGCAAACACTTGTGTGAACTGTGCATTGATTCCTACATACTTGCATATTGCACTTGTTATATTACTTTACATTAACAAATATCCATGAGATATACATGTTACAAGTTGTAAGCAACCGCTGAAACTTCATCTTCCTTTGTGTTGCTTCAATACCTTTACTTTGAAACTATTGCTTTATGAGTTAACTCTTATGCAAGACTTATTGATGCTTGTCTTGAAAGTACTATTCATGAAAAGTCCTTGCTTTATGATTCAATTGTTTACTCATGTCATTTACCATTGTTTCAAATCGCTGCATTCATTACATGTGCTTACAATAGTATTGATCAAGATTATGTTGGTAGCATTGTCACTAAGAAATTATCTTTGTTATCGTTTACCTACTCGGGATGAGTAGGAACTAAGCTTGGGGATGCTTGATACGTCTCAAACGTATCTATAGTTTCTTATGTTCCATGCTACTTTTATGATGATACTCACATGTTTTATACATATTATATGTCATTATTATGCATTTTCCGGCACTAACCTATTAACGAGATGCCGAAGAGCCAGTTGTTGTTTTCTGCTGTTTTTGGTTTCAGAAATCCTAGTAAGGAAATATTCTCGGAATTGGACGAAATCAACGCCCAGGGGCCTATTTTTCCACGAAGCTTCCAGAAGACCGAGGGGGAAAGGAAGTGGGGCCACGAGGCGCCCAAACAGTAGGGCGGCGCGGCCAGGGCCTTGGCCGCGCCGACCTGGTGTGTGGGGCCATCGTGTGGCCCCCCGCGTTGCCCTTCCGCCTACTTAAAGCCTTCGTCGCGAAACCCCCAGTACCGAGAGCCACGATACGGAAAACCTTACTGAGACGCCGCCGCCGCCAATCCCATCTCGGGGGATTCAGGAGATCGCCTCCGGCACCCTGCCGAAGAGGGGAATCATCTCCCGGAGGACTCTAAACCGCCATGGTTGCCTCCGGATTGATGTGTGAGTAGTTCACCCCTGGACTATGGGTCCATAGCAGTAGCTAGATGGTTGTCTTCTCCTCATTGTGTTATCATTGTCTGATCTTGTGAGCTGCCTATCATGATCAAGATCATCTATCTGTAAAGCTACATGTGCGTTTGTTGGGATCCGATGAATAATGAATACTATGCTATGTTGATTATCAATCTATCTATGTGATGTTTATGATCTTGCATGCTCTCCGTTGCTAGTAGAGGCTCTGGCCAAGTCATTGCTTGTAACTCCAAGAGGGAGTATTTATGATCGATAGTGGGTTCATGCCTCCATTAAATCTGGGACAGCGACAGAAGGTTCTAAGGTTGTGGATGTGCTGTTGCCACTAGGGATAAAACATTGATGCTATGTCCGAGGATGTAGTTATTGATTACATTACGCACCATACTTAATGCAATTGTCTGTTGTTTGCAACTTAATACTGGAAGGGGTTCGGATGATAACCTGAAGGTGGACTTTTTAGGCATAGATGCATGCTGGATAGCGGTCTATGTACTTTGTCGTAATGCCCAATTAAATCTCACACTACTCATCATATCATGTATGTGCATTGTTATGCTCTCTTTATTTGTCAATTGCCCAGCTGTAATTTGTTTACCCAATATGCTATTTCTTATGGGAGAGACACCTCTAGTGAACTGTGGACCCCGGTCCATTCTTTTACATCGAATACAATCTACTGCAATACTTGTTTTACTGTTCTCTGCAAACAATCATCATCCACACTATACATCTAATCCTTTGTTACAGAAAGCCGGTGAGATTGACAACCTCACTGTTTCGTTGGGGCAAAGTACTTTGGTTGTGTTGTGCAGGTTCCACGTTGGCGCCGGAATCCCTGGTGTTGCGCCGCACTACATCTCGCCGCCATCAACCTTCAACGTGCTTCTTGGCTCCTACTGGTTCGATAAACCTTGGTTTCTTACTGAGGGAAAACTTGCTGCTGTACACATCATACCTTCCTCTTGGGGTTCCCAACATCACAAGGAAGCTACTACGCCCACATCAACTGTGCGCAAGCAATGACTTCCTCGGCGAAGAAGGAATCCAACATCAATACTCCTCTCCATATACATTCCCCAACAACATGGGGTCGCCGAAAGGGAAAGTCGAACCTTATTTGAAGCCACTCAAACATGATGATGGAGTACAAGTCTTTGGGTGGGTTGTGGAATTTTGTGATGTGACATTTGATGAAGATGATAGTTCTTTGGAGGAGCAAAGTGCTTCTTGTGAGAAAGGAGATGCAATTCCCCCGGATACCATAGTAAGGATGGGTGTTAGCACTCGCCGACCTCAAGAGCTACCTTCTACGAGTGCCGGGGAAGGACCAAGTTCCACCCACGTGGAGCCATCTACACCACAAGGCCAAGCTTATTCCTTGAACAACCAAGTGCGAGTAAACCACTACCACAACCTCAAGTTCGGCATCAACAACCACAACCGCAACGGTCATCAAGTTCTTCGTCAAGTGGTTCGGGGACAATCTTTCCGGATACTGTCATTTCCTATACTCCCGAGTCATCCGATTCTCATGATGATGATGATGTCTTCTATAACAACAATGAGGGTCAAGGCGAGGACCTAAACCATGATGAAGATCAAGAGGCCTCACAAGAATCTCCTTCTATGGCCAATTCTCGCCGTGAAGCAAAGGCATCAAGGCTCCTTCATAAATCAAGCAAAGTACGTTCAAGACTTGCTCAAGAGAAAGATATGGAGGGGGCCAACGGTATAGGAACCCCATAAGAACCTAAAGTGTCAACTCTCCCTCGATGAGACCGGCAAGGCGGTGGACTCAAGCTCTACCGTTCGATGATAGGTTCGCTTCTCTACCGTTGTGCTTCTCGTCTGGACATCTTGTCAAGAGTTGGTATGCACATACAACTCTTGTGCTATATTTCTAGATGTAAAGCACGCATCAACATAGGGGGAGTGCGGTTTAAACTTATTGAGCTATCCCTCCCCCCATAATGCATAAAAAATCCAAAACGTACTCTATTTGTCAAATAAGTGACTAATGAGCTTCATGTTGAGTCTTAGTAGTGAGTCCTAGGTATATATACGCAACGTCACACTATTATGCTCTTACACGGTGGCTTCGGCCAGCAACCTCCTCCTTGAGGAGTTCTTGGTTCTCTTCGGTTCTTTTTGACCTTCTTTTGGTTTCTTTCTCCTTTTTGCTTTTGCTTTTTCCTTTCTCCATGTTCTTTGTAGGAGATTCACCCAAGCTTGGATTTTCAAGTTGATCCTTGCAAGCTTGGTTGAGTAGTACCTTACCAGTTTCTCAATCTAAACCTAAGCCAATTCCTACCTCTTGAGCCATTGATGACGCGTAAAGCACACGCCCGTTGGGAACCCCAAGTGGAAGGTGTGATGCGTACAGCAGCAAGTTTCCGTCAGTAAGAAACCAAGGTTTATCGAACCAGTAGGAGATGAAGGCCACGTGAAGGTTGTTGGTGACGGAGTGTAGTGCGGCGCAACACCAGGGATTCCGGCGCCAACGTGGAACCTGCACAACACAATCAAAATACTTTGCCCCAACTTAACAGTGAGGTTGTCAATCTCACCGGCTTGCTGTAAACAAAGGATTAAATGTATGGTGTGGAAAACGATGTTTGTTTGCAAAGAACAGTAGAGAACAATGATTGCAGTAGATTTTATTCAGATGTAAAAGAATGGACCGGGGTCCACAGTTCACTAGTGGTGTCTCTCCAACAAGAAATAGCATGTTGGGTGAACAAATTACAGTTGGGCAATTGACAAATAGAGAGAGCATAACAATGCACATACTTATCATGATGACTAATATGAGATTTACTTAGGGCATTGATGTCTACGCACGCTTCTATTCCTGTAGACAGTGTTGGGCCGACAAGAGCAGAGGTTTGTAGAACAGCAGCAAGTTTCCCTTAAGTGAATCACCCAAGGTTTATCGAACTCAGGGAGGAAGAGGTCAAAGATATCC
The DNA here is from genome assembly GCF_019359855.2 of Lolium perenne. NCBI lineage: Eukaryota > Viridiplantae > Streptophyta > Magnoliopsida > Poales > Poaceae > Lolium > Lolium perenne. The sequence continues at coordinate 135,375,046 of NC_067248.2, forward strand.
CTCTCAAGCAACCCTGCAATCACGATACAAGAAGTCTCTTGTGTCCCCAACACACCTAATACACTTGTCAGATGTATAGGTGCACTAGTTCGGCGAAGAGATAGTGAAATACGAATGGTATGGATGAATATGAGTAGTAATAACGGCGCCAGAAAATAGCTTGCTGGCGTGCAGTTGATGGTGGTAATATTGCAGGAAGTAAAGATGCAGTAGAACAGTAAATAAGCGATGTTTGCAGTATTTGGAAACAAGGCCTAGGGATCATACTTTCACTAGTGGACACTCTCAACATTGATCACATAAATAAATAAGTTCTCTTCTCTTATGCTACTTCTACACTCTCTTGTTGGATAACAAACACCATTCATTGTGTAGGGCTACAAGAGCACCTCAATGCCGGAGTTAACAAGCTCCACAACATCCGGAGTTCATATTTAAGTAACCTTAGAGTGCATGATAGACCATTGCAATTAGACCGAGTACTAACATAGCATGCACACCGTCACCGACAGACAATGAAAGGGGAAATAGATCGCATCAATATTATCATAGTAATAGTTAACTCCATACTCTATGATAGATTACAATCATAACCTATACCAAGTACTAAATGATGCACACACTGTCAACATTACATCATGGAGGAGGAATAGAGTACTTTAATAACATCACTAGAGTAGCACATAGATTGATAGTGATACAAAGCTCATCATATGAATCTCAATCATGTAAGGCAGCTCATGAAATCATTGTATTGAAGTACATGGGAGAGAGATTAACCACATAGCTACCGGTACAGCCCTTAGCCTCGAGGGAGAACTACTCCCTCCTCATCATGGAAGCAGCGATGGTGATGAAGATGGCGGTGGTTGATGTCTACGGGAGCTTCTATTCTTGTAGACAGTGTTGGGCCTCCAAGAGCAGAGGTTTGTAGAACAGCAGCAAGTTTCCCTTAAGTGGATCACCCAAGGTTTATCGAACTCAGGGAGGAAGAGGTCAAAGATATCCCTCTCAAGCAACCCTGCGATCACAATGCAAGAAGTCTCTTGTGTCCCCAACACACCAAATACACTTGTCAGATGTATAGGTGCACTAGTTCGGCGAAGAGATAGTGAGATGCAAGTAATATGGATGAGTATGAGTGGTAATAGCAATCTGAATAAAATATGGCAGCGAGTAAACATGCAACAAAACAGTAAACAAACGGAGATTCGATGCTTGGAAGCAAGGCCCAGGGATCCTGCTTTCACTAGTGGACACTCTCAACAATGATCACATAATAGGACTACTCTACACCCTCTTGTTGGATGATGAACACCACTAATTGTGTAGGATTACACGAACCCTCAATGTCGGAGTTAACAAGCTCCACAATATTCGATATTCATATTTAAATAACCTTAGAGTGTAAGATAGATCAACACAATTACACCGAGAACTAACATAGCATGCACACTGTCACCATCACACTATGAAGGAGGCATAGATCATATCAATACTATCATAGCAATAGTTAACCTCATAATCTACAAGAGATCACAATCATAATCTACACCAAGTACTACACGATGCACACACTGTCACCATTACACCGCGGAGGAGGAATAGACTACTTTAATAACATCACTAGAGTAGCACACAGATGATATTCAACTTGATCACAAAGAGAGAAAGATGAACCACATAGCTACAGCGGAGCCCTCAGCCCCGGGGGTGGATTACTCCCTCCTCATCATGGAGACAGCGATGGCGGTGAAGATGGCGGTGGAGACGGCGGTGGAGATGACTCCGGGGGCAATTCCCCGTCCCGGCAAGGTGCCGGAACAGAGACTTCTGTCCCCCGAATTGGAGTTTCGCGATGGCGGCGGCTCTGGATGGTTTTCTCTGGTTTCGTCGAACAGGGTCGAGGTTTTAGGTCAGGGACGACTAAATAGGCGAAGAAGCGGAGTCGGAGGGGCCACAGGGGGCCCACACACTAGGGGGGCGCCCCCCTGGGCCGCGCCGCCCTATGGGGTGGGGCCCCCTGGCTCCCCTCTGGCCTTTCTCTGGTGCTCTGGAAGCTTCCGGGAATTATAAGATCTCCGGTGTTGATTTCGTCCGATTCCGAAAATATTTCCTTACTAGGATTTCTGAAACCAAAAATAGCAGAAAACAGCAACTGGCCTTTCGGCATCTCGTCAATAGGTTAGTTCCGGAAAACGCATAAATATGACATAAAGTATGCATAAAACATGTAGATATCATCAATAATGTGGCATGGAACATAAGAAATTATCGATACGTCGGAGACGTATCAGCATCCCCAAGCTTAGTTCCTGCTCGTCCCGAGCAGGTAAACGATAACAAAGATAATTTCTGGAGTGACATGCCATCATAACCTTGATCATACTATTGTAAGCATATGTAATGAATGCAGCGATCAAAACAATGTAAATGACATGAGTAAACAATTGAATCATAAAGCAAAGACTTTTCATGAATAGTACTTCAAGACAAGCATCAATAAGTCTTGCATAAGAGTTAACTCATACAGCAATAGTTTCAAAGTAAAGGTATTGAAGCAACACAAAGGAAGATGAAGTTTCAGCGGTTGCTTTCAACTTGTAACATGTATATCTCATGGATAGTTGTCAATGCAAAGTAATATAACAAGTGCAATATGCAAGTATGTAGGAATCAATGCACAGTTCACACAGGTGTTTGCTTCTTGACATGGAGAGAAATAGGTGAACTGACTCAACATAAAAGTAAAAGAATGGCCCTTCGCAGAGGGAAGCATTGATTGCTATATTTGTGCTAGAGCTTTGGTTTTGAAAACAAGAAACAATTTTGTCAACGGTAGTAATAAAGCATATGTGTTATGTAAATTATATCTTACAAGTTGCAAGCCTCATGCATAGTATACTAATAGTGCCCGCACCTTGTCCTAATTAGCTCGGATTACCTGGATTATCATCGCAATGCACATGTTTTAACCAAGTGTCACAAAGGGGTACCTCTATGCCGCCTGTACAAAGGTCTAAGGAGAAAGCTCGCATTGGATTTCTCGCTATTGATTATTCTCAACTTAGACATCCATACCGGGACAACATAGACAACAGATAATGGACTCCTCTTTTATGCATAAGCATGTAGCAACAATTAATTTTCTCATATGAGATTGAGGATATTTGTCCAAAACTGAAACTTCCACCATGGATCATGGCTTTAGTTAGCGGCCCAATGTTCTTCTCTAACATTATGCATGCTCTAACCATTTTAGTGGTAAATCTCCCTTACTTCAGACAAGACGAACATGCATAGCAACTCACATGATATTCAACAAAGAGTAGTTGATGGCGTCCCCAGGAACATGGTTACCACACAACAAGCAACTTAATAAGAGATAAAGTGCATAAGTACATATTCAATACCACAATAGTTTTTAGGCTATTTGTCCCATGAGCTATATATTGCAAAGATAAAGGATGGAAATTTTAAAGGTAGCACTCAAGCAATTTACTTTGGAATGGCAGAGAAATACCAAGTAGTAGGTAGGTATGGTGGACACAAATGGCATAGTGGTTGGCTCAAGGATTTTGGATGCATGAGAAGTCTTCCCTCTCGATACAAGGTTTTAGGCTAGCAAAGTTATTTGAAACAAACACAAGGATGAACCGGTGCAGCAAAACTCACATAAAAGACATATTGTAAACATTATAAGACTCTACACCGTCTTCCTTGTTGTTCAAACTCAATACTAGAAATTATCTAGACTTTAGAGAGACCAATTATGCAAACCAAATTTTAGCAAGCTCTATGTATTTCTTCATTAATGGGTGCAAAGCATATGATGCAAGAGCTTAAACATGAGCACAACAATTGCCAAGTATCAAATTATCCAAGACATTTTACCAAATACTACATGTAGCATTTCCCGTTTCCAACCATATAACAATTAACGAAGCAGTTTCAACCTTCGCCATGAAAATTAAAAGCTAAGAACACATGTGTTCATATGAACCAGCGGAGCGTGTCTCTCTCTCCCACACAAGCATTTATTCAAACAAAAACAAAAACAAAAACAAACAGACGCTCCAAGTAAAGTACATAAGATGTGACCGAATAAAAATATAGTTTCAAGAGAAGGAACCTGATAATTTTGTCGATGAAGAAGGGGATGCCTTTGGCATCCCCAAGCTTAGATGCTTGAGTATTCTTGAAATATGCAGGGATGAATCACCGGGGCATCCCCAAGCTTAGAGCTTTCACTCTCCTTGATCATAGTATATCATCCTCCTCTCTTGACCCTTGAAAACTTCCTCCACACCAAACTCAAAGCAACTCATTAGAGGGTTAGTGCATAATCAAAAATTCACATGTTCAGAGGTGACACAATCATTCTTAACACTTCTGGACATTTCCTAAAGCTACTGGAGGTTAATGGAACAAAGGAATCCATCCAACACAGCAAAAGAGGCAATGTGAAATAAAAGGCAGAATCTGTCAAAACAGAACAGTCCGTAAAGACGAATTTTATTGAGGCACCAGACTTGCTCAAATGAAAATGCTCAAATTGAATGAAAGTTGCGTACATATCTGAGGATCACTCACGTAAATTGGCATAATTTTCTGAGTTACCTACAGAGAATTAGGCCCAGATTCGTGACAGCAAAGAAATCTGTTTCTGCGCAGTAATCCAAATCTAGTATGAACCTTACTATCAAAGACTTTACTTGGCACAACAATGCAATAAAATAAAGATAAGGAGAGGTTGCTACAGTAGTAACAACTTTCAAGACACAAGTATAAAACAAAATTACTGTAGCAAAATAAACACAAGGGTTATCTCCCAAGAAGTTCTTTCTTTATAGCCATTAAGATGGGCTCAACAGTTTTAATGATGCACTCGCAAGAAATAGAATTTGAAGCAAAAGAGAGCATCAAGAAGCAAATTCAAAACACATTTAAGTCTAACCCACTTCCTATGCAAAGGAATCTTGTACACAAATGAATTCATGAAGAACAAAGTGACAAGCATAAGAGGATAAAACACGAGTAACTTCAAGATTCTCAACATAAAGAGGGGAAAATTAATATTATTAAGATGCATATAACCATGTTTCCCTCTCCCATAATAACTTTCAGTAGCATCATTGATGAAATCCACAATATACCCATCACTTAAAACATTCTTATCATGGTTCATATGCATAGAAGTATCATTAATTTTGGCATAAGAAGAGTTCTTCTCATTAACAGTAATTGGAGCAAGATTATTATCAAGAATTTGAACATGGTAAACAGGTTGCATATTAAGGGAATTGTTTTTGGTAATCCAATCATGACTATGACAAGTTTCATAAGGATAGTTATAACCTATATCATAGCATTCTTTATAATAATCATCAAAAGTCGGAGGCACATTGTCATCATAAGAAATAGAATAGTTATCTTTCACAGTCGGTTTATCTGTGACCATACCATCATTGTTATTAGAAGGAGATGTATCAAACACATAATGATCAGTAGCAAAAGGATTTTCAAACACCTCTTCCCCAAGCTTAGAGCTTTCTATATCATTATGGGAGGAAGCATGAATAGCACTGATACTATGGCAATTATTATCATCATTATTTTCAGAATTAGTTTCCCAGAGATTTGCAATATCAAAAGTAGTGTGCTCATTCAAATCATGATCACTAATGTATGTAAAGGGCATAGGAAGATCATCGTATTCAGATTCATTGTCATAATAATCATTAGGAGCAACATACTTACGGTTACCTAGCGTTATCTCATTCACGCGGGGATGTGTCATTACCTCTTTCTCTTTATTCTCCTTCTTCTTCTTCTTCGTTCCCTTCTTCTTCTTCTTCTTCTTCTTTTCCTTCTCCTTGTTCCCTTCTTTAGGAGGAAGAGGCTTGAAGGGTGGCTTGTCCGCATAACCTGATTTACTTTCAGAAACAATAGAAGAAACTTGGGAGGATTCCTCCTTTTCATTAATTAGTTCAAAACACACAGCGGTCCTATCATATTTTGGCAAGGTGTCATCTTCTAAAATATTTTGTATGTAAGTATTTGTATGGCTATTATCAATGCAATAAGAAAAACACCCATGCAGGACATCATCAATATCAAGATCACTCATATGTAACAAAGAGATTTTTCTTGATAACTCTTCACACCACAAAAATAAAGTAAGTTCATCATGCTGATTAGGAGTAATTTTATCATTGCAATACAAATTTGCAGCACTCATGGGGTGCGAATTATCATTGGAAGAGCATTGAAAATTAAAATGACCCACTTTATGACAAAGTTCACAAATAAAAGGATAACTAGCACAATTTTTTTTACCAAGATCATCTAGAGCCCTAGACCACTTTCTAGTTTTTTCATTCATATGGTGGATACAATATTCATCTTTAATTTGATTAATTCCACAGGGTCTATGCATTCCACAAAAATTAACATGCTTATAAGAAATAGTATTTTCAGAAATTTGGGCATGTTTATTGCAATCATTAATAACAATTTCATTTTTCATGCAAGCCTCTTTAAAAGGTTCATGATACTTATCAAAATTCTTCCTAGGCAATTCAAAATGAGAAGCAAAGGCTTTATAAAGATTTGCAGCAACTTGAGAGTCAAGACCATAAGTAGCACTCATATTTCGAAATTTATCAGTATCCATAAAAGCTTCAATGCATTCATAATCATAATTTATACCTGACTCTTCACCTTTGTTGTTCTCCCATCCTTCAGCGTTCCCCTCAATCCGATCAAGAAGATCCCACTTAGCTTCAACCTCCTTGCTTGTGAAAGATCCCTCCGAACAGGCATCCAGATAGTCCTTGTGTTGTCCTGAAAGCCTTGCATAAAAATTGTTAACAATAACATTACGGGGGAGCTCATGAATGGGACATTTGAGCATTAGTGACTTCAATCTCCCCCACGCTTGAGAAATACTCTCTCCATCACGAGGATAAAAGTTATAAATGTAATTCCTATCAATATGCACTTCATGAGGAGGATAAAATTTAGAATAAAAGAGAGGTACAATTTCCTCCCAACCAAGAGAATGACTATTCTCAACAATTTATACCAATGCGCCGCTTTACCAGACAGCGAAAAAGAGAATAGCTTCTTCCTCACTTCATCCATAGAGATACCTGCACACTTGAATAACCCGCATAATTCATGCAAAAACAAGAATGATCTCCGTGATGGACAGTTCCATCCCCTTCATAGCGGTTATCAATAACACGTTCAATAATTTTCATGGGTATCTTGAAAGCGATTTGCGTAGGTGGATTTAAAATATCACAAGCATCATTAGAGTTATCGCATATGGGAGATAAAGCATTATCAGAACAAATTTTCTCCCCAAAAGATGGGAAACTAAAAAGATCACAAAAACTAGCTTCCCCAAGCTTAGACTTATCCATAGCATTAGCAGTGATTGCGTTCATACCAATAACATTGCTACTAGCATGCAATTGAGGCTCCATAGGTTCTTTAATTTTCGCATCACACAATTCATGTCTTATCTTAGGAAATAAAATAAGAAGCTCATTGTTGTCCATTATGCCTAACTAGTGTAAACAAGAAACAAAAAGATGCAATTGCAGGATCTAAAGGAAATAACTTCGAGCACACACACAATGGCGCCAGAAAAGTACTTAGTTACCTGGAACCGGAGTATGAGTGCCTTTTACCTTTCCTCCCCGGCAACGGCGCCAGAAAAGTGCTTGATGTCTACGGGAGCTTCTATTCTTGTAGACAGTGTTGGGCCTCCAAGAGCAGAGGTTTGTAGAACAGCAGCAAGTTTCCCTTAAGTGGATCACCCAAGGTTTATCGAACTCAGGGAGGAAGAGGTCAAAGATATCCCTCTCAAGCAACCCTGCGATCACATTTTCAAGAAGTCTCTTGTGTCCCCAACACACCAAATACACTTGTCAGATGTATAGGTGCACTAGTTCGGCGAAGAGATAGTGAGATGCAAGTAATATGGATGAGTATGAGTGGTAATAGCAATCTGAATAAAATATGGCAGCGAGTAAACATGCAACAAAACAGTAAACAAACGGAGATTCGATGCTTGGAAGCAAGGCCCAGGGATCCTGCTTTCACTAGTGGACACTCTCAACAATGATCACATAATAGGACTACTCTACACCCTCTTGTTGGATGATGAACACCACTAATTGTGTAGGATTACACGAACCCTCAATGCCGGAGTTAACAAGCTCCACAATATTCGATATTCATATTTAAATAACCTTAGAGTGTAAGATAGATCAACACAATTACACCGAGAACTAACATAGCATGCACACTGTCACCATCACACTATGAAGGAGGCATAGATCATATCAATACTATCATAGCAATAGTTAACCTCATAATCTACAAGAGATCACAATCATAATCTACGCCAAGTACTACACGATGCACACACTGTCACCATTACACCGCGGAGGAGGAATAGACTACTTTAATAACATCACTAGAGTAGCACATAGATGATATTCAACTTGATCACAAAGAGAGAGAGATGAACCACATAGCTACAGCGGAGCCGTCAACCCCGGGGGTGGATTACTCCCTCCTCATCATGGAGACAGCGATGGCGGTGAAGATGGCGGTGGAGACGGCGGTGGAGATGACTCCGGGGGCAATTCCCCGTCCCGGCAAGGTGCCGGAACAGAGACTTCTGTCCCCCAAATTGGAGTTTCGCGATGGCGGCGGCTCTGGATGGTTTTCTCTGGTTTCGTCGAACAGGGTCAAGCTTTTAGGTCAGGGACGACTAAATAGGCAAAGAAGTGGAGTCGGAGGGGCCACAGGGGGCCCACACACTAGGGGGGCGCCCCCCCTGGGCCGCGCCGCCCTGTGGGGTGGGGCCCCCTGGCTCCCCTCTGGCCTTTCTCTGGTGCTCTGGAAGCTTCCGGGAATTATAAGATCTCCGGTGTTGATTTCGTCCGATTCCGAAAATATTTCCTTACTAGGATTTCTGAAACCAAAAACAACAGAAAACAGCAACTGGCCTTTCGGCATCTCGTCAATAGGTTAGTTCCAGAAAACGCATAAATATGACATAAAGTATGCATAAAACATGTAGATATCATCAATAATGTGGCATGAAACATAAGAAATTATCGATACGTCGGAGACGTATCAGTGGTGTCGATGGAGATGCCTTCCGGGAGCACTTTCCCCGTACCGGCGGCGTGCCGGAACAGAGACTTCTGTCCCCCGAATCTTGGCTTTGCGATGGCGGCGGCTCTGGAAGGTTTCTCGTACCGTGGCTTATTCGTCTAGGGTTTTCGCGACGGAGTCCTTAAGTAGGCGGAAGGGCGGCGTCAGAGGGGGCCCTGGTGGGGCCACACCATAGGGGGGCGCGCCCCATCCCTTGGCCGCGCCGCCCTGGCGTGTGGGGCCCCCTGGCTCCCCTCTGGTCTCTCTCCGTTGTTCTGGAAGCTTCGTGGAAAAATAAGATACTGGGCGTTGATTTCGTCCAATTCCGAGAATATTTCCTTACTAGGATTTCTGAAACCAAAAACAGCAGAAAACAGGAACTGGCACTGCGGCATCTTGTTAATAGGTTAGTTCCGGAAAATGCATCAAAACGATATAAAGTGTGAACAAAACATGTAGGTATTGTCATAAAACAAGCATGGAACATAAGAAATTATAGATATGTTGGAGACGTATCAGCATCCCCAAGCTTAGTTCCTACTCGCCCTCGAGTAGGTAAACGATAACAAGAATAATTTCTGAAGTGACATGCTACCAACATAATCTTGATCCAATAATGATGTAAAGCATATGAACTGAGATCAAATCACTCAAAGCAAATGTCTATATTGATATAAGATATGATAATGCAAGAGTTAAACAAGCTAGAAGTTTTCATGAACTATTGCTTTAAAGACATGAAACCGTACAAAGTTCATTAAAGATGTTTTAAGTATCCAGCATAGAAGTTCTATCCCTCATTCCAAGCATCAAGTAAAATTAAACATGAACGTCATGAATCAACTGTTTCGAAGTCTACTCAACCGGTGAGCGCAAGCATTTGGTATTAGCACCAGGATGTTATGGCATAAAGAACGTTAATGGGGGTTTGGAAGGCCAAATGGAAGAAAGTCTTGCAAAGCTATAAGTGATCATTAGACAAGAGGAAGTCTTATGATCGAGGCTATGCAAGGAGTAGTGATTGCCATGCAACGGATGCACATAGAGCTATATGTGTATGAAAGCTCTCCAATGGAACTAGTGGGGGTGCATCCAACTTGGTTGCTCACGAAGACCTAGAGCACTTTTGAGGAAGCTCATCATTGGAATATACAACCCAAGTTCTATAGTGTAAATTCCCCACATAGTTATACTAGTAAAACATGAAAACTCTCTCATATGGAGTATAGGTGCTAAACATGAGCACAAATAATGACTATGAATACTGCAGGTGCTAAAACATGAGCACAAGTGTGGATAAAAGATAGTGATGTTGCCCCCTTTTTCTTTATTCTCTCTTTTTTTCTTTTTCTTTTTTATTTTTTATTTTCTTTTTCTTTTTATCTTTTTGATGGCCTCCATGGCTCTTTTCACTTTTAGGGGCAACATCCTAATATGACAACACACTTTTTGGTACAAATAACTCATGATGTATAAAACTGTATGCCTCTGCCAGTGTAGCAGGATGTGCAATGATCAAGCGTAACATGGGTAAATCACACACATCAGCTATATAGAATCATGCAAAGCAATATAAAAAAAATGACAACAAGACATGTAATGTAAATGGAAGTTGCATGGCAATATATCTCGGAACAGCTATGGAAATGCTGTGGTAGGTAGGTATGGTGTCTGTTTTGAGGAAGATGTATGGGCTTATGTGTAGGAGAACAAGAGAAAGTCCTCCCACGGGTTTGGACGTACTGGCGAAGTATGCACGATTCTCAATGTGAGCAAAAGGCAATGCACAGTACCGAAGAGGCTAGCAAATTTGGATGGTGGAAGTGCCAAAAACCGTAGCTTAACATTAGTCAAAAAGAACTCACAAGCTTATTGCAAACAACTAGTAGGTTCATCATTAAGAGTATGATTAAAATTCACTCCAAGGAGGGCCGTTCACGGTGGCACAAGTACCCCGCTAGCTCCCTCGACCTTCAGCACAACTTAGTTATTACGATGAACTCTTAGACATGGAAAGCTATCAAGTCCAACTACACCTTCAACCATTTAAGTAGAGTTTGTAGTACGGCACAAGCTTAAAGACAACAATCCACTACTAATGTTAACTTATTTAAACCGCAAGCTTTACCATCTAAATACCTCAAAACGTTTGCAGAGAATCAAGTTATCAAAGCTCAATGATCTACAAGATTATGCAAGTGTTTCATTATACCACTACCACATGCAACATTTTCTGTTTCCAACCATATAACAATGAACGAAGCAGTTTCAATCTTCGCCATGAACACTAAAAGTAAAGCTAAGAACACATGTGTTCATATGCAACAGCGGAGCGTGTCTCTCTCCCACACAAGCATGAATTTATTCAGAGAATGAAAATAACAAAACGAAAATAAAACACACAGACGCTCCAAGTAAAGCACATAAGATGTGACGGAATAAAAATATAGTTTCAATAGAAGAGACCTGATAAATTGTTGATGAAGAAGGGCATCCCCAAGCTTAGACGCTTGAGTCTTCTTGAAATATACAGGGATGAACCACGGGGGCATCCCCAAGCTTAGACTTTTCACTCCTCTTGATCATATATCATCCTCCTCTCTTGATCCTTGAAAACTTCCTCCACACCAAACTCAAAACAAACTCATTAGAGGGTTAGTGCATAATCAAAAATTCACATGTTCAGAGGTGACACAATCATTCTTAACACTTCTGGACATTACCCAAGGCTACTGAAAGTTAATGGAACAAAGAAATCCATCAAACATAGCAAAACAGGCAATGCGAAATAAAAGGCAGAATCTGTCAAAACAGAACAGTACGTAAAGACAAATTTTTCTGGGGCACTTAACTTGCTCAGATGAAAATGCTCAAATTTAATGAAAGTTGTGTACATATCTGAGGACCACGCACGTAAATTGGCAGATTTTTCTGAGTTACCTACAGACGGGGCTACTCAATTTCGTGACAGTAAGAATTATGTTTCTGCGCAGTAATCCAAATCTAGTATCAACCTTATTATGAAAGACTTTACTTGGCACAACAATGCAATAAAATAAAGATAAGGAGAGGTTGCTACAGTAGTAACAACTTCCAAGACACAACAAAACAGTAGCAAAATAAAAAACATGGGTTATCTCCCAAGAAGTGCTTTCTTTATAGCCATTAAGATGGGCTCAGTAATTTTAATGATGCTCGCACAAGAAATAAGAGTTGAAGCAAAAGAGAGCATCAAAAGCAAATTCAAAACAAATTTAAGCCTAACCCACTTCCTATGAAAAGGAATCTTGTACACAAATAAATTCATGAAGAGCAAAGTGACAAGCATAGGAAGATAAAACACGAGTAACTTCAAAATTTTCAGCATGAAGAGAGGTGTTTTAGTAACATGAAAATTTATACAACCATATTTTCCTCTCTCATAATAATTTCCAGTAGCATCATGAACAAACTCAACAATTGTAGGGATTCGTTGCATAGAAAACAAAAAATTTCCTACCGCGAACACGCAATCCAAGCCAAGATGCAATCTAGAAGACGCTAGCAACGAGGGGTTTATCGAGTCTCCCCCTTGAAGAGATTCCAAAGCCTACAAGATGAGGCTCTTGTTGCTGCGGTAGATGATCACTTGCCGCTTGCAAAAGCGCGTAGAAGATCTTGATCACGGCGCCACGAACGGGCAGCACCTCCGTACTCGATCACACGTTCGGTTGTTGATGAAGACGACGTCCACCTCCCCGTTCCAGTGGGCAGCGGAAGTAGTAGCTCCTCTTGAATCCGACAGCACGACGGCGTGGTGTCGGTGGTGGTGGAGAAATCCGGCGGAGCTTCGCTAAGCGTGTGGGATGTGGTGGAGGAGAGAGGGCCGCTAGGGTTTGGGAGAGGGGGGCACCGGCCACTAGGGGGTGCGGCCACCTTGTGGTCTTGGGGTGGCCGGCCCCCTCCCCTTGGCCCCTCATTATATAGGTGGAAGCCCCAAGTGTTGGACTACAAGTCTCCGAATAAGACCCGAACACAAAACCTTCCATGTGATGGGGAAACCTACCCAAGGTGGGAATCCCACTTGAGGTGGGATTCCCCCCTTCCATGTGGGGGGGTGGCCGGCCCCCATAGGGGGAGTCCACTTGGGACTCCTCCCCCTCTAGGGTTGGCCGGCCATGGAGGTGGAGTCCCTTTGGGACTCCGCCTTCCATACTGGTTTATTCCGGACTTTTCTAGAACCTTCTAGAACCTTCCATAGAACCTTCCGGATCATTTTAAATCTCATAAAATGACTTCCTATATATGAATCTTATTCTCCGGACCATTCCGGAACTCCTCGTGATGTCCGGGATCTCATCCGGGACTCCGAACAAATATTCGAACTCCATTCCATATTCAATTTCTACCATTTCAACATCCAACTTTAAGTGTGTCACCCTACGGTTCGCGAACTATGCGGACATGGTTGAGTACTGTAACAACCCAAAAATTTCAAAACAAACAAATTGAATTTTCCCTAGTTCCAAATTTTGGAACCAACAAAAACTTTTATTAAAATAAGATTGATACATATAGACCTTGTTTAAATCTTGTGTTTTGCCATGATGAGTGTTATTATGCTTATGTGCTAAACCCTAAAACCCCAAAGTGATCAAGTGAAGATCACCAATCAAATAAAATACAAGAAAAATAATTCAAATAAGAAAAACCTTAAACCCTAATCTTCTCCAAAATTCATTTTGGATATATTTTGAGAAACACAAAATAAAATAAAAGACCTATGGGGACATATAGCCCTAATAGGTAAATCTTGAACCCTATCTTTATTAATTATGCTAAATGGTGGTGAACCTTTGAGAACCCCACAAAACCCTAAACCTCACCCCTCTTCTCACCACCCTAGTTAAAATGAAATAAAAAGAGAATTAAATAAGAAAAAGGTATATGTGCCTATGGCTATTTTTCTAAAATTTTACCCTAAGCCTTTCTACTTTGCTTAGAGGTTTGGAAAACCTTCTTACACCTTACCTAGTACCTATCAAACCAAATCCAAGTGGTTTCCAAAGAAAATAAAAAGAAACTAAAAATGCCATAGAGGCATATGTAAGAAAAGTGCAAATTTGTGAATTTGAGAAGTTTGACCCTAAGACTTGTTGTGAATGGATGGATCACTTCCATATACCATTTCAACACTCAACAACATCAAATGGGCCAAGAACACTCAAATCAAAAATCAAATTAAACATATGCATAGAAGCATATGTGCCACATAGCCATTTCACCAAACTTTGACCTATGGCTTTAAACCTTGACCAAATGGTGTGAAACCATCTCTCAACCTAATATAACACTAAATTGACCCTAACCCATGCCCAAGTGAAGCAAGGTGAACCCTTTTCAAAAATAATAAAACTTAACACATCACCTCTTATGTGTTATGGCCATTTTTGCAAATCTTTGACCAAGACCCTTTTAATTAGTTTCAATGGTTTGAAATTGTTTCTAAACCAATAAGAATCACATTAGAGTCAACCAAAGTAATTTCAAATGAAGAGAAATCACATAGTGAGAAAATCCCCAAAATTCCCTCACATACACTTAGCCCAATTTGCAAATCTTCAACCAAGGCCACCATTGCTTGATCTCTTGCTTGTAGAATACTTATATATGATAAACAAACACATTTGCATCAAAGAAACAAGAATCAAATCAAAGGAAAATTCAAAACTCACATACATGTGATAATGGTCATATGTCACTTTTATATTTTCTTCCCTACTTTACACCCCTGCATTTGACTTTTCTTCAACCAAACTTGGTCAACTCTCTCCATGTCATCCAAGACCATGTCAAGGTCAACAACTTTCATGTTGACCACCACACCTCTTGTTGACCAGGTTGACCAATATAGTGCTGCCAAGTGGAGACTTTGAAATAAAGAGAAGATCATCTCACTTTTGCCATTCTGCATTTCTTCACCAAATTGACCACCACCACCACCATTCCACTTCTATGAATATATGTTTGAGATCCACCAAAGGATTTTCAAAAATTTGAAACTTTTTCTCTTGCGGGCATTTAACCAAACACCTGGCAGGCAGGAGTAAACTTTGTGCCCATACCTCATTTTCACCTTGGACCAAGTCCAAAGCTGACCATCCTCGCTGCCCTGGAGCTCCCTCACACCTCCCATCACCAGTACAAGCCACTGCTCCCCTCTCTCTTGGTCACCATGACCCAAAACCCACACCATGCCGGCCACTTGACACCTCACATGCCATCCCTTCCTCCTCTCCCATCCATCTCCTCTCACCTTGTCAGCTGACCTCCCCTGACCCTCCTGAAGCTGACCATGCACGCGCTGACCCGAGACGACGTCGGCATTGACCAGCAGCTGCTCGTCTGCACCACGCCCGCACGCGCCCGTAAGACGCTCACCCGCGCCAGACGCGCCCGATGGCAACCCTGGACGCGACGGAACGCCGCTGTGCTCCCATCGCCTCACGCCTCCTCTCACTCGCCTGTGCCCTGGCCGCCTCGCCATGACGCCGCAGCCTCCCGCACAACCTCACTGGCCCGCGGGAACCCCGTGCACGACGCCATGATCGGCGACCACCCGCCACCGCCGCCGTAGTGCAAGGACGATGACGAGCGCCATCAGCCCTCGTTTTCACCACAATCAAGCTCTACAGCTCCGCCATGACGTCGCCTGCACGAGAGCATCATCGCCAGTACCCCTGCGACCCCCCTACCGTCGTCACCATGACCGACCGAACCATGCCGCGCTGCCCTCCTCGCCCGCGATAAAAGCCGACGCTCCTCGGACGGTTTTCGCACACCAACGAGTTCTCCTCTCCCTCCCGAACCTCCTCGACCTCTTCCCCTCTCCGATTACACCCCACCTCGCCGGAATTTGGCCGGAGCTCCGCCGCTGCAGCAGCTCAACGAAGCCGACGTTGCCAAGCACCCCCGGAGCCGCCGCGACCCTCCCTCGACTCGCCTTCGTCGACCAGCTTCATTTGCCCGCCTCGCCGACCTCGCCGGACGTCGGTAAGCCGCCCATCTCCACCCTCCGGCCGCCGGTAGGGTTAGCCCTCGCCGGAGCTCGTCGACGATGAGGACACACCGCAGCCGTCCGATCTCCTTAAATCCCACGGTCCACAACACACCATACCGGTTCGGTGTTTTAAAAGAACTGACAGTGGACCCCCATTGTCAGGCGGCCCGCTCGCATCGCCAAATAAGCTGGGCCGGCCCATTTCGTTTCCCGCCCGCGTTTGAAATTCAAACTGGTTTATTTCTTTTTCATTTAAATTGCAATCTGGTGACAAATTCAAAATTTAATAGATCCAAATCTACTGAGCCAATTTCAACAAATTTTATATATTTGGAAAGCTCATCAAAAACTCTATCCAATGCCACTGGATTCAAATCAAAATATGTTGTAGAATTTGAATAGTAAAAATAACAAATCAGTAACTTTTCAAACTTCAAATAAATCTTAAAAATCACCCATAAACTATTTTGAGGTGGTTCCACCTCTCAAAAATCACATTTGATGTTGTCTAATTTATTATGTAATAAAATACTATAGTTGTTTCATCTGATCATGGGCTAAACTCAAATAATGGCTATCTGGCCATTACTAGCCCATTTAAATTATTGTCCAAATTTAAGATTTCAAATCTATGAGGTATAGCACCTCATTTAAATCATCTTCTCAAGTTGTATGAAGTAGTGTGATAACCCTGGTTGCTTGGTCTCATATTTGTTCACTTATACTAAATGTTTGCCATAGTAGCATGATAAATTGTTCCAACAAATTATTAAATCCTATGGGAGTGTTTCTCTCAGTTAAATCTTGTCATGAACAATTCAAAATGAGGTAGAGACTCTGGTCATTTAAGTCTCATATGAATTGTTGATGATATTAAATCTTTACCTTGTTAGGATTAAAAGGTATGAGGTATGGAACCTCTTTTAAATCATTTTCTTGAATGATAAGTGTGAAGAGGTTGACTTTGGTCAACCTAGGTCACCTATTATGCATAAGAGAAATTAAATCTTAATAAGGCAATGAGAAGAAGTTATTTCTCTAAGTAATTAAAGGTAACCCTTAATTAGTATGAGAGGAAATTCTTCTTCCTAAATAAGAAAACAACACATTCACCCACTTATAGTAATAAGTGATGTTAGTTTACTTGTGTAAATTATATGAGGTGTTTTACTTCATTTAAATCTTGTCCCAAGTACTTTCATATGAAGTTTGAACCCCTGGTCAAATACTCTCACATGAAATACTTGGAGTTTTAAATCATAATAGTCACTATTAAATGGTATGAGGTATCCCTACCTCATTTAAATCATTTTCTCAAGTGATGATGATGAATGGTTGACCTAGGTCAACATAAATTCATGTGTGATGATTTGAGAGATTAAATCTTAAGGAAGATTTAATGAGAGGAAATTATTCCTCAAGAACAATGGAAACTATCATTTACATATAAAATGAGAGGAAACTATTCTTCCTCAAAACAATACCACCAATGCACCAAATTGTATTAATTATGTGAATAGAATAGTTTGTGTGAATATATGTGATGTTGGGAAGAGCCAATGAATTGTTTGGTGATTGTATCCTCGTATTCGTATTTTAGACGCTAGTACCGAGGAGTATCAAGAGGAGGAGGAAGTCTACTTCCAGGAAGAGGAAGACCACTTTGATCAAGACACCACTCAAGGCAAGCTAGTATTCTTGCAAGCTATTACCAATACAAGCTAGACTATTGCAAGCTAGTATTCTTGCATGCTATTACCAATGCAAGCTATGTTTTTTTGAAAGCTATTACCAATGCAAGCTAACACCCTTGCAAGCTAATAGTCTTGCAAAGTGCAAAGCTCTACTAGAGCAAGGCACACCCACCACTACTTTTTACTTTATGCTTATGATCCTATTTCCCAGTTTTATTCTTACAAGCTTTGGTTTTTGATTATTTATAACTTGCTTTTATAGTTAACTTTGGTCTAGAAATAGAGTACTACAAGAGTATCAAAATTAGCCTAGCAAGCTCCAAGATATTCAGCACCCCTCATGACTAGTTGCTAGTGCTCAATATCAAAAGTGGCTACTCTAGTTGGGAACTTGTGTTTTGAAATGACTTTGAAAACCTTGGAATGATGAGTCATTCTATTGAAAGATTTTTGAAGGTGAATATGACTGGTGAATGACTTGTGAATTTTACAAAACCGATGGTTGGGTTTGGATGCGATACCATTCCAATTTTGCAAGTACCCCCACAATACCGATATGGGTAGGGCTTAACTAGAAGTTTATGTATCTTAGTATGGGTTCCCTCTAAACAAGCGTCATCGGGGTTATGCCGGAGGCTGCCTCTACAAAAGTGAAGTGATGTGATATGACGTGAAATGAGGTGAATGTCCGGCCCAAGCCTCGTGCAGTTCCTGTGCCGACGCTTTGTCTTCACGGGGAGGCCAAGCTCATGGGGAGAGATGCCTATACTAAGATATGTAAGTGAAAGGTTATGGTTGGTAGTCCGCACACGGAGTGTGGTAAATCAGGGCCAGTTAACCCTGACGGATTATTGCAAATGTTGTGGCACAAGTGTACGACCTCTGCAGAGTGTAGATCTATTCGAATAGCCGCGTCCACGGTTATGGACGGTTGGAAAGGCCATACTGTTTCGTCATCAGACTATTTTCAAAATGTGACATGTGAAGGGTGATTTTTGAACTTGAAAAGGTGAATGGTGACTTGTGATTTGAATTGAAAGGTGACTTTGACTTTGAATCACAACTGAGTTGTGGGAATGACACTAATGTTCCCGCTTGAGTTAGTTGAGCAAGTGAAGGTTTTTGATTATTAAAGTGTTTATGAAATAAAACTAGCTTTATGCAAATGAAACTTAGAGCTTAGCATCCCCTTCTATAGTTGATAGTGTTTACCTTAGTATTAGTTTGCGAGTACTTTAAAGTACTCATGGCTTTGTCCCTGGCTATTCAAATGGCCAGACTATGAAGAGGAGTACTGTAACCCTAAGAAGGACAGCAGGACGTCTACGACAACTAGGATCACTCCCGACGTCAATGATTGCCTGTGGAATAGATGGACTACTACTACGCTACTTCGCTTCCGCTATGTGTTTTGTAATTGATCAATAGATCAACTAGTATTGTAATGAGACTGGATCATGTGATCCCGTGTTGTAAGAAAATTATGCGTTGTAATGAATGATGTGTTGTGATATTAATCTATTATGTCTCGCAAAAACGATATTCCTGGGATTGCGATGAATGGCATAATAGGCATCTGGACTTAAAAATCCGGGTGTTGACAAGTTGGTATCAGAGCCATTGTTTGACCTTAGGAGACCCTAGTTAGAATGGACGTCTGCAAAACTTAGCTTCAAAAACCAAAGAAGTGAATAATTGTGAAAAACTTATTCTCACTCTTATCCTTGAAATCTTTTTCAAAATGAGAAATTCATACTCTACTTTCTTTGTAGCACTATCTAAAATTTTGCACACTTGAATACTTCTCTAAATTTACTCCTCCTCTTTGCTCACAGATGAAGTACCAATGGGAGTCCTATAAGCTTGGATCCGGAGACGACAAAAGTTTCGAAAAAGAATTGAAGCAACTGGTGGACTATCTGGGACATCCGTATCCCGAGTTCTTCGGAATACCCCTCAAGGCTCAGTCAGGAGAACCACCTCAGTGGGACGTCTCTACTGATCTACGAAGGAAGCTTGATGCCCCAGTATGGGAAACCATATGGTTTTCTGTAACGGGAAACACTTGGAAGGAAGGACTAGACAAAGCTATGCAAGAAGCAATTTCCCGTCTGTGTGGACAAAATGAGGACAAGATCAAGAACACTCGCTTCATTTACTACCCAAGACATGACTCCATGGGAAGATCAATGACCATGCCCCCACCACAACCAAAGATGAACCCCTATGAAGCACCTCAGGACTTCAGGCAGTACAAAACCCGCAGGGATTTGGACAACGCCCTCGCCTCTCGCCAAGCACCTCACCCGTGAAGACGAAGAAACCCCCCCCTGAAGAGTAGTATCACCCAAGCACTTAAGTAGGTGTGAGTTGTATCAGGATCCCCCTTGTATCGTAGAGCGATGAATGGTTCTTCAAACCAACGGTGTGTTAGATTTGTAATGTATGATGCTTGGTATGAATGAAAAAGTGTTGTTGGTTTTTACCCCCGCAACCCTACTCAAGTTTTCAATTTTTTGAACTTTTAAACTTAACAAAACAAACCATAGAAAATTCCCTCTTATCTTATCATCTACATCCATGTTCAGATGGCCCCTCCCAATCGCACCAACGACGTGATGATGCAACTGCTGCAGACAATGATGGCAGACCGAGAAGTCGAAAGAGCTGAACGCCAAGCCAACCTTTGGCGACCGCAAATGTATAGCTCGTAACAATCAAGGCCATCATGATCAACCAGGATCAAAGCTAAAGAACTTCCGTAACACCAACCCTCCGGTATTCAACAAGACCGAAGAGCCCCTCGATGCTGATGATTGGCTCCGCACCATGGAGAACAACCTCGAAGTTGCGCAAGTTGAAGCCGCAGAGAAAGTGCCGTTTGCCACCCATTATCCGGCAGACCAGCCAGAGCTTGGTGGACCAAAGCACCCGTGCCATGAATGCACGTGATGATGATGACCTGGGAAGACTTCAAGCTAAAGTTTAGCAAATACCATGTGCCCCAAGGATTGATCAAGAAGATGAGAGACGAGTTCCGTGAACTCAAGCAAGGAAGAATGTCCGTGGTGGAATACCGCGACAGGTTTCTCACGCTGTCAAGGTACGCCCCGGATGAGACCGACACCAATGAGAAGCGAAAGGAAAGATTTCTGAACGGACTGCACGACGAGATGCAAACTGTGTTAGTGAACATTCCGTTCGCTGACTTAGAAGCCCTCGTGGACTCAGCCATATGGCTGTGATGGAAGGAAAGCTGCATCAGGCCAACGAGAACCGCAAGAGAAGAATGATGAACCAGAGTGGACCCCACCATAACCAGAAGTATCGCAATAACTCCTCTGGAGGATTCACCCCAAGATACAACAAGCCCCCTGCCCAGAATTATCGCCCCAACTACACCAACAACAACGAAGGACCCCCGAAGCACGGAGGGAACAACAACAACAACAACAACCACCCCAACAACAGCAACAACAATGGAAACAACAACAACCCCAATACTGCCCCAAGGACTGGAAGCAATGCTACCCCCGTCAACCCCAAAGACAAGTCCACCGTCAACTGCTATGAATGTGGAGTTGTGGGTCACTTCTCCAAGGAGTGCCCCAAGAAGCTTGCCAGGATTGCCGCCAATACCGCAGCACCTGCTCAACAACAGCGCCGCTTTGTCGGAAGAAGGAACCAGAACAACAACAACGGACGTTTCTACCACATGACTGCCACTGAAGCTCAGGAAGCACCCCAGACAATGCCAAGTATGTCCTCCTGTTATTAAATGCTCAATCTCTCTTAGGAACCTAACTTTCTTAAAATCTCGGGACGAGATTTGTTTAAGGGGGAAGGGTTTGTAACAACCCAAAAATTTCAAAACAAACAAATTGAATTTTCCCTAGTTCCAAATTTTGGAACCAACAAAAACTTTTATTAAAATAAGATTGATACATATAGACCTTGTTTAAATCTTGTGTTTTGCCATGATGAGTGTTATTATGCTTATGTGCTAAACCCTAAAACCCCAAAGTGATCAAGTGAAGATCACCAATCAAATAAAATACAAGAAAAATAATTCAAATAAGAAAAACCTTAAACCCTAATCTTCTCCAAAATTCATTTTGGATATATTTTGAGAAACACAAAATAAAATAAAAGACCTATGGGGACATATAGCCCTAATAGGTAAATCTTGAACCCTATCTTTATTAATTATGCTAAATGGTGGTGAACCTTTGAGAACCCCACAAAACCCTAAACCTCACCCCTCTTCTCACCACCCTAGTTAAAATGAAATAAAAAGAGAATTAAATAAGAAAAAGGTATATGTGCCTATGGCTATTTTTCTAAAATTTTACCCTAAGCCTTTCTACTTTGCTTAGAGGTTTGGAAAACCTTCTTACACCTTACCTAGTACCTATCAAACCAAATCCAAGTGGTTTCCAAAGAAAATAAAAAGAAACTAAAAATGCCATAGAGGCATATGTAAGAAAAGTGCAAATTTGTGAATTTGAGAAGTTTGACCCTAAGACTTGTTGTGAATGGATGGATCACTTCCATATACCATTTCAACACTCAACAACATCAAATGGGCCAAGAACACTCAAATCAAAAATCAAATTAAACATATGCATAGAAGCATATGTGCCACATAGCCATTTCACCAAACTTTGACCTATGGCTTTAAACCTTGACCAAATGGTGTGAAACCATCTCTCAACCTAATATAACACTAAATTGACCCTAACCCATGCCCAAGTGAAGCAAGGTGAACCCTTTTCAAAAATAATAAAACTTAACACATCACCTCTTATGTGTTATGGCCATTTTTGCAAATCTTTGACCAAGACCCTTTTAATTAGTTTCAATGGTTTGAAATTGTTTCTAAACCAATAAGAATCACATTAGAGTCAACCAAAGTAATTTCAAATGAAGAGAAATCACATAGTGAGAAAATCCCCAAAATTCCCTCACATACACTTGGCCCAATTTGCAAATCTTCAACCAAGGCCACCATTGCTTGATCTCTTGCTTGTAGAATACTTATATATGATAAACAAACACATTTGCATCAAAGAAACAAGAATCAAATCAAAGGAAAATTCAAAACTCACATACATGTGATAATGGTCATATGTCACTTTTATATTTTCTTCCCTACTTTACACCCCTGCATTTGACTTTTCTTCAACCAAACTTGGTCAACTCTCTCCATGTCATCCAAGACCATGTCAAGGTCAACAACTTTCATGTTGACCACCACACCTCTTGTTGA
Source organism: Lolium perenne (assembly GCF_019359855.2). Lineage (NCBI taxonomy): Eukaryota > Viridiplantae > Streptophyta > Magnoliopsida > Poales > Poaceae > Lolium > Lolium perenne. The sequence goes on from NC_067248.2 coordinate 135,398,228, forward strand.
CCAGGTTGACCAATATAGTGCTGCCAAGTGGAGACTTTGAAATAAAGAGAAGATCATCTCACTTTTGCCATTCTGCATTTCTTCACCAAATTGACCACCACCACCACCATTCCACTTCTATGAATATATGTTTGAGATCCACCAAAGGATTTTCAAAAATTTGAAACTTTTTCTCTTGCGGGCATTTAACCAAACACCTGGCAGGCAGGAGTAAACTTTGTGCCCATACCTCATTTTCACCTTGGACCAAGTCCAAAGCTGACCATCCCTGCTGCCCTGGAGCTCCCTCACACCTCCCATCACCAGTACAAGCCACTGCTCCCCTCTCTCTTGGTCACCATGACCCAAAACCCACACCATGCCGGCCACTTGACACCTCACATGCCATCCCTTCCTCCTCTCCCATCCATCTCCTCTCACCTTGTCAGCTGACCTCCCCTGACCCTCCTGAAGCTGACCATGCACGCGCTGACCCGAGACGACGTCGGCATTGACCAGCAGCTGCTCGTCCAGACCACGCCCAGACGCGCCCAGAAGACGCTCACCCGCGCCAGGACGCGCCCGATGGCAACCCTGGACGCGACGGAACGCCGCTGTGCCCCATCGCCTCACGCCTCCTCTCACTCTGCCCAGGCCCCAGTCGCCTCGCCATGACGCCAGCAGCCTCCCAGACAACCTCACTGGCCCGCGGGAACCCTGTGCACGACGCCATGATCGGCGACCACCCGCCACTGCCGCCAGAGTGCAAGGACGATGACGAGCGCCATCAGCCCTCGTTTTCACCACAATCAAGCTCTACAGCTCCGCCATGACGTCGCCTGCACGAGAGCATCATCGCCAGTACCCCTGCGACCCCCCTACCGTCGTCACCATGACCGACCGAACCATGCCGCGCTGCCCTCCTCGCCCGCTATAAAAGCCGACGCTCCTCGGACGGTTTCTGCACACCAACGAGTTCTCCTCTCCCTCCTGAACCTCCTCGACCTCTTCCCCTCTCCGATTACACCCCACCTCGCCGGAATTTGGCCGGAGCCCGCCGCTGCAGCAGCTCAACGAAGCCGACGTTGCCAAGCACCCCTGGAGCCGCCGCGACCCTCCCTCGACTCGCCTTCGTCGACCAGTTCATTTGCCCGCCTCGCCGACCTCGCTGGACGTCGGTAAGCCGCCCATCTCCACCCTCCTGGCCGCCGGTAGGGTTAGCCCTCGCCGGAGCTCGTCGACGATGAGGACACACCGCAGCCGTCCGATCTCCTTAAATCCCACGGTCCACAACACACCATACCGGTTCGGTGTTTTAAAAGAACTGACAGTGGACCCCCACTGTCAGGCGGCCCGCTCGCATCGCCAGCGAAGCTGGGCCGGCCCATTTCGTTTCCCGCCCGCGTTTGAAATTCAAACTGGTTTATTTCTTTTTCATTTAAATTGCAATCTGGTGACAAATTCAAAATTTAATAGATCCAAATCTACTGAGCCAATTTCAACAAATTTTATATATTTGGAAAGCTCATCAAAAACTCTATCCAATGCCACTGGATTCAAATCAAAATATGTTGTAGAATTTGAATAGTAAAAATAACAAATCAGTAACTTTTCAAACTTCAAATAAATCTTAAAAATCACCCATAAACTATTTTGAGGTGGTTCCACCTCTCAAAAATCACATTTGATGTTGTCTAATTTATTATGTAATAAAATACTATAGTTGTTTCATCTGATCATGGGCTAAACTCAAATAATGGCTATCTGGCCATTACTAGCCCATTTAAATTATTGTCCAAATTTAAGATTTCAAATCTATGAGGTATAGCACCTCATTTAAATCATCTTCTCAAGTTGTATGAAGTAGTGTGATAACCCTGGTTGCTTGGTCTCATATTTGTTCACTTATACTAAATGTTTGCCATAGTAGCATGATAAATTGTTCCAACAAATTATTAAATCCTATGGGAGTGTTTCTCTCAGTTAAATCTTGTCATGAACAATTCAAAATGAGGTAGAGACTCTGGTCATTTAAGTCTCATATGAATTGTTGATGATATTAAATCTTTACCTTGTTAGGATTAAAAGGTATGAGGTATGGAACCTCTTTTAAATCATTTTCTTGAATGATAAGTGTGAAGAGGTTGACTTTGGTCAACCTAGGTCACCTATTATGCATAAGAGAAATTAAATCTTAATAAGGCAATGAGAAGAAGTTATTTCTCTAAGTAATTAAAGGTAACCCTTAATTAGTATGAGAGGAAATTCTTCTTCCTAAATAAGAAAACAACACATTCACCCACTTATAGTAATAAGTGATGTTAGTTTACTTGTGTAAATTATATGAGGTGTTTTACTTCATTTAAATCTTGTCCCAAGTACTTTCATATGAAGTTTGAACCCCTGGTCAAATACTCTCACATGAAATACTTGGAGTTTTAAATCATAATAGTCACTATTAAATGGTATGAGGTATCCCTACCTCATTTAAATCATTTTCTCAAGTGATGATGATGAATGGTTGACCTAGGTCAACATAAATTCATGTGTGATGATTTGAGAGATTAAATCTTAAGGAAGATTTAATGAGAGGAAATTATTCCTCAAGAACAATGGAAACTATCATTTACATATAAAATGAGAGGAAACTATTCTTCCTCAAAACAATACCACCAATGCACCAATTGTATTAATTATGTGAATAGAATAGTTTGTGTGAATATATGTGATGTTGGGAAGAGCCAATGAATTGTTTGGTGATTGTATCCTCGTATTCGTATTTTAGACGCTAGTACCGAGGAGTATCAAGAGGAGGAGGAAGTCTACTTCCAGGAAGAGGAAGACCACTTTGATCAGTACACCACTCAAGGCAAGCTAGTATTCTTGCAAGCTATTACCAATACAAGCTAGACTATTGCAAGCTAGTATTCTTGCATGCTATTACCAATGCAAGCTATGTTTTTTTGAAAGCTATTACCAATGCAAGCTAACACCCTTGCAAGCTAATAGTCTTGCAAAGTGCAAAGCTCTACTAGAGCAAGGCACACCCACCACTACTTTTTACTTTATGCTTATGATCCTATTTCCCAGTTTTATTCTTACAAGCTTTGGTTTTTGATTATTTATAACTTGCTTTTATAGTTAACTTTGGTCTAGAAATAGAGTACTACAAGAGTATCAAAATTAGCCTAGCAAGCTCCAAGATATTCAGCACCCCTCATGACTAGTTGCTAGTGCTCAATATCAAAAGTGGCTACTCTAGTTGGGAACTTGTGTTTTGAAATGACTTTGAAAACCTTGGAATGATGAGTCATTCTATTGAAAGATTTTTGAAGGTGAATATGACTGGTGAATGACTTGTGAATTTTACAAAAACTGATGGTTGGGTTTGGATGCGATACCATTCCAATTTTGCAAGTACCCCCACAATACCTGATATGGGTAGGGCTTAACTAGAAGTTTATGTATCTTAGTATGGGTTCCCTCTAAACAAGCGTCATCGGGGTTATGCTGGAGGCTGCCTCTACAAAAGTGAAGTGATGTGATATGACGTGAAATGAGGTGAATGTCCGGCCCAAGCCCTGTGCAGTTCCCAGGCTGACAGTTTGTCTTCACTGGGAGGCCAAGCTCATGGGGAGAGATGCCTATACTAAGATATGTAAGTGAAAGGTTATGGTTGGTAGTCCGCACACGGAGTGTGGTAAATCAGGGCCAGTTAACCCTGACGGATTATTGCAAATGTTGTGGCACAAGTGTACGACCTCTGCAGAGTGTAGATCTATTCGAATAGCCGCGTCCACGGTTATGGACGGTTGGAAAGGCCATACTGTTTCGTCATCAGACTATTTTCAAAATGTGACATGTGAAGGGTGATTTTTGAACTTGAAAAGGTGAATGGTGACTTGTGATTTGAATTGAAAGGTGACTTTGACTTTGAATCACAACTGAGTTGTGGGAATGACACTAATGTTCCCGCTTGAGTTAGTTGAGCAAGTGAAGGTTTTTGATTATTAAAGTGTTTATGAAATAAAACTAGCTTTATGCAAATGAAACTTAGAGCTTAGCATCCCCTTCTATAGTTGATAGTGTTTACCTTAGTATTAGTTTGCGAGTACTTTAAAGTACTCATGGCTTTGTCCCTGGCTATTCAAATGGCCAGACTATGAAGAGGAGTACCAGAACCCGGAAGAAGGACAGCAGGACGTCTACGACAACTAGGATCACTCCTGACGTCAACAGTTGCCTGTGGAATAGATGGACTACTACTACGCTACTTCGCTTCCGCTATGTGTTTTGTAATTGATCAATAGATCAACTAGTATTGTAATGAGACTGGATCATGTGATCCCGTGTTGTAAGAAAATTATGCGTTGTAATGAATGATGTGTTGTGATATTAATCTATTATGTCTCGCAAAAACGATATTCCTGGGATTGCGATGAATGGCATAATAGGCATCTGGACTTAAAAATCCGGGTGTTGACAAGTACTCACTCTGACCAATAACCAATAGCGGGATCTGGAGATCCATAATGGCTCCCACATATTCAACGATGACTTTAGTGATCGAATGAACCATTCACATACGATACCAATTCCCTTTGTCACGCGATATTTTACTTGTCCGAGGTTTGATCATCGGTATTACTCTATACCTTGTTCAACCTCGTCTCCTGACAAGTACTCTTTACTCGTACCGTGGTATGTGGTCTCTTATGAACTTATTCATATGCTTGCAAGACATTAGACGACATTCCACCGAGAGGGCCCAGAGTATATCTATCCGTCAACGGGATGGACAAATCGCAGTGTTGATCGATATGCCTCAAATCATACTTTCCGGATACTTAATCCCACCTTTATAACCACCCATTTACGCAGTGGCGTTTGATGTAATCAAAGTACCTTTCCGATATAAGTGATTTACATGATCTCTTGGTCGAAAGGACTAGGTAACTATGTATCGAAAGCTTATAGCAAATAACTTAATGACGTGATCTTATGCTACGCTTCATTGGGTGTGTCCATTACATCATTCATATAATGATATAACCTTGTTATTAATAACATCCAATGTTCATGATTATGAAACTAATCATCCATTAATCAACAAGCTAGTTAAGAGGCATACTAGGGACTCTTTGTTGTTTACATATCACACATGTATCAATGTTTCGGTTAATACAATTATAGCATGGTATATAAACATTTATCATAAACATAAAGATATATAATAACCACTTTTATTATTGCCTCTTGGGCATATCTCCAACAGTCTCCCACTTGCACTAGAGTCAATAATCTAGATTACATTGTAAGGTACCTAACACCCATGGCATTCTGGTGTTGGTCATGCTTTGCCCTAGGGAGAGCTTTAGTCAACGGATCTGCTACATTCAGATCAGTGTGTACTTTGCAAATCTTTACTTCTCCATCTTCGATGTACTCGCGAATCGAGTGGTAACGCAGCTTGATATGCTTCAGCCTCTTGTGTGACCTTGGTTCTTGTGCATTGGCGATGGCACCCATGTTGTCACAGTAGATAACTAGTGGGTCCAATGCACTAGGAACCACACCGAGCTCTATAATGAACCTCTTCATCCATACCGCTTCTGATGAAGCCTCTGAAGCCGCTATGTACTCTGATTCTGTTGAAGACTTCGCCACCGTGCACTGCTTCGAGCTTGCCCAGCTTACTGCAGCACCATTCAATATAAACACGTACCCAGACTGAGACTTAGATTCACCAGGATCAGTGTTCCAACTTGCATCAGTGTAACTTGTTACAACGAGCTCTTGGTCACTTCCATAACAAAGAAACATATCCTTAGTTCTTTTCAAGTACTTTAGGATATTCTTGACCGCTGTCCAGTGTTCCATTCCTGGATCACTTTGATATCTGCTAGTCAAACTAACAGCATGTGCTATATCCGGTCTAGTACATAGCATGGCATACATGATAGAGCCTACTGTCGAGGCATAGGGGATCTGATTCATCCTTTCTCTTTCTTCTGCCGTAGCCGGACCTTGAGTCTTACTCAAGACCTTGCCTGGTAACATAGGTAGGAATCCTTTCTTACTTTCGTCCATTCTAAACTTCTTTAGAATCTTGTCCAGGTATGTACTCTGTGATAGCCCTATTAGGCGTCTTGATCTATCTCTATAAATCTTGATGCCTAATATGTACGATGCTTCACCAAGGTCTTTCATTGAAAAACTATTATTCAAATAACCTTTTACACAGCTTAATAGTTCTATATCATTCCCAATTAATAATATGTCATCTACATATAATATCAGGAATGCTACAGAGCTCCCACTCACTTTCTTGTAAATACAGACCTCTCCATGACACTGTATAAACCTGAAGTCTTTGATCACTTTATCAAAGCGTCGGTTCCAACTTCTGGATGCTTGCTTCAGTCCATAAATTGAACGCTGAAGTTTGCACACCTTGTCATCATTTTTAGGATCGACAAAACCTTTGGGTTGTACCATATACAACTCTTCCTCAATGTCTCCATTAAGGAACGCCGTTTTGACATCCATCTGCCAAATCTCATAATCGAAAAATGCAGCTATTGCTAACAAAATCCTCACAGATTTTAGCTTCGCTACAGGTGAGAAGGTCTCATCGTAGTCAACACCTTGAATTTGTCGGAAACCCTTTGCGACAAGTCGAGCTTTATAGACAGTAATATTACCATCAGCATCCGTTTTTCTCTTGAAGATCCATTTATTCTAGACAGCCTTGCGGCTATCGGGTAAGTCTACTAAAGTCCACACTTTGTTAACATACATGGATCCCATTTCGGATTTCATGGCTTCTTGCCATTTGTTGGAATCTGGGCTCATCATCGCTTCTTCATACGTCGCAGGGTCCTCATCATTGTTGTCCACAATCATGACATTTAGACAAGGATCATACCAATCAGGAGTGGCACGTTCCCTTGTCGATCTGCGAGGTTCAGTAGTTTCCTCGTTTGAAGTTTCATGATCATTATCATTAGCTTCCTCTGTTGCCGGTGTAGGTGGCACAGGAACAATTTCCGGTACTGCGCTACTCTGATCAACTAGTGAAGATTCATCAATCTCATTGAGTTCTACTTTTCTTCCAGTCACTTCTTTAGTGAGAAATTCTTTCTCAAGAAAGGTTCCGTTCTTAGCAACAAAGATTTTGCCTTCGGATCTGTGATAGAAAGTGTACCCTATAGTTTCCTTAGGGTATCCTATGAAGACGCATTTCTCCGCTTTGGGTTCTAGCTTGTCCGGTTGTAACTTTTTTACATAGGCTTCGCAACCCCAAACTTTAAGGAACGACAGATTAGGTTTCTTATTAAACCATAATTCATACGGTGTCGTTTCTACGGATTTTGATGGTGCTCTATTTAAAGTGAATGCGGCTGTCTCTAATGCATAACTCCAAAATGATAACGGCAAATCAGTAAGAGACATCATAGAACGAACCATATCTAAGAGAGATCGATTACGATGTTCGGACACACCGTTTCGTTGAGGTGTTCCCGGCGGTGTCAATTGTGAAAGTATTCCGCATTTCTTTAAATGCATGCTAAACTCATAACTCAGATATTCACCTCCGCGATCAGATCGTAGAAATTTAATCTTCTTGTTACGTTGATTTTCTACTTCACTTTGGAATTCCTTAAACTTCTCGAAAGTTTCGGATTTATGTTTCATGAAATAGATATACCCATATCTACTCAGATCATCTTTGAAGGTTAGAACATGACGATAACCACCACGCGAGGCTACACTCATTGGTCCGCACACATCGGTATGTATGATTTCCAATAAGTCTGTAGCTCGCTCCATAATACCAGAGAATGGAGTCTTAGTCATTTTACCCATCAGACATGCTTCGCATCTATCAAGTGACTCAAAGTCAAGTGATTCAAGTAATCCATCGGTATGGAGTTTCTTCATGCGTTTCACTCCAATATGACCAAGACGACAGTGCCACATATAAGTAGTATTATCATTCAATCTAACTCGTTTAGCATCAATGTTATGTATATGTGTATCACTACTATCGAGATCTAACAGAAATAAGCCATTCTTTTCAGGTGCTCGACCATAAAAGATATTATTCATAAAAATAGAACAACCATTATTATCAGACTTGAATGAATAACCGTCTTGCATTAAACAAGATCCAGATATAATGTTCATGCTCAACGCGGGTACAAAATAACAATTATTTAGGCTTAAAACTAATCCCGAAGGTAGATGTAGAGGAAGTGTGCCGACAGCGATCACATCGACTTTGGATCCATTTCCAACGCGCATCGTCACTTCATCCTTTAGTAGTCTTTGTTTATTCTTTAGTTCCTGTTTCGAGTTACAAATATGAGCAACCGAACCAGTATCAAATACCCAGGTACTAGTACGAGAACCAGTAAGATAAACATCTATAACATGTATATCAGATATACCTTCTTTCTTCTTCTTGACAAGGCCGCTCTTCAGAGCCGCCCTATACTTGGAGCAATTACGCTTCCAGTTGTCCCTTCTCCTTGCAAGAATAGCACTCAAGATCGTGCTTAGGGCCAGTCTTAGGTTTCACAGGAGGCGTGGCAGCTTTCTTGCCACCCTTCTTGAATTTTCCTTTGGACTTGCCCTGTTTCTTGAAACTGGTGGTCTTGTTGACCATCAACACTTGGTGCTCTTTCTTGATCTCAATCTCAGCAGCTTTAAGCATGGCGAAGAGTTCAGGTAACTCTTTGTTCATGTTCTGCATATTGTAGTTCATCACAAAGTTCTTGTAACTAGGTGGCAGTGATTGAAGGATACGATTAATCCCCAGTCTGTTAGGAATAACTATTTCCAAGTCACTGAGTTTCTTCGCATGCCCGGTCATAACGAGCATGTGCTCACTAACGGAGCTACCCTATTCCATCATGCAACTGAAGAAGTGTTTCGATGCTTCATAGCATTCCACGGCCGCATGAGTTTCAAAGATAGTTTTCAACTCATTGATCAACTCATGTGGATCGTGGTGCTCAAAACGTTTTTGAAGATCGGCTTCCAGACTGCATAGGATGGCACACTGTACTTGAGAGTACCGAGTTTTCCGAGTCGCGTAAACATTCTTTACTTCATCGGTTTCTGTTTCTGCGGGAGGGTCACCTAGCGGTGCATCAAGCACATATTGCAGATTTCCGCCAGCGAGGAAAATCCTCACATGACAGAACCAGTCGGTGAAGTTGCTACCGTTGCTCTTAAGCTTTTCTTTCTCTAGGAACTGGTTAAAATTGATTGGGGACGCCATATCTACAACATATATTTGCAATAGTTTAGACTAATGTTTATGACAAATTGAGTTCAAATTTTAATTCAACATAATTAAAATTCTAGATGAACTCCCACTCAAAACAATATCCCTCGCATTGTCTTAGTGATCACACGAACCAAATCCACCGCACCTAAGTCCGATCATCACGAGACAAGGTGTGATTTCAATGGCGAACACTCAAAGTGTTCATCATATCAACCATATGATTCATGCTCTACCTTTCGGTATCACGTGTTCCGAGACCATGTCTGTACATGCTAGGCTCGTCAAGGCCACCTTAGTATCCGCATGTGCAAAACTGTCTTGCACCCGTTGTATGCACTTGTTGATTCTATCACACCCGATCATCACGAGATGCTTCGAAACGACAAGTCTTGGCAACGGTGCTACTAAGGATGAACACTTTATTATCTTGAGATTTTAGTGAGGGATCATCTTATAATGCTAGCGTCGCGATCTAAGCAAAATAAGATGCATAAAAGGATTAACATCACATGCAGTTCATATGTGATATGTTATGGCCCTTTTGTCTTTGCGCCTTTGATCTTCATATCCAAAGCACGGACATGATCTCCATCATCTTCGGGCATGATCTCCATCATCGTCGGCGTAGCGTCAAGGTCAATGGCGCCGTCTTCATGATTGTCCTCCATGTAGCAACTATTACAACTACTTTGAAATACTACTCAACATGAAATTTAAAGACAACCATAAGGCTCCTGCCGGTTGCCACAATACAATAATGATCATCTCATACATATTCATCATCACATTATGGCCATATCACATCACCAAACCCTGTAAAAACAAGTTACACGTCTCTAATTTGGTTTGCATATTTTACGTGGTTTAGGGTTTTCGAGAGAGATCTAATCTACCTACGAACATGAACCACAACGTTGATACTAATGTTGTCAATAGAAGAGTAAATTGAATCTTCACTATAGTAGGAGAGACAGACACCCGCAAAGCCTCTTATGCAATACAAGTTGCATGTCGAAGGAGGAACAAGTCTCATGAACGCGGTCATGTAAAGTTAGTCCGAGCCGCTTCATCCCACTATGCCACAAAGATGCAAAGTACTCAAACTAAAGATAACAAGAGCATCAACGCCCACAAAACCATTGTGTTCTACTCGTGCAACCATCTATGCATAGACACGGCTCTGATAACACTGTAGGGATTCGTTGCATAGAAAACAAAAAAATTCCTACCGTGAACACGCAATCCAAGCCAAGATGCAATCTAGAAGACGGTAGCAACGAGGGGTTTATCGAGTCTCACCCTTGAAGAGATTCCAAAGCCTACAAGATGAGGCTCTTGTTGCTGCGGTAGATGATCACTTGCCGCTTGCAAAAGCGCGTAGAAGATCTTGATCACGACGCCACGAACGGGCAGCACCTCCATACTCGGTCACACGTTCGGTTGTTGATGAAGATGACGTCCACCTCCCCGTTCCAGCGGGCAGCGGAAGTAGTAGCTCCTCTTGAATCCGACAGCACGACGGCGTGGTGTCGGTGGTGGTGGAGAAATCCGGCGGAGCTTCGCTAAGCGTGCGGGATGTGGTGGAGGAGAGAGGGCCGCTAGGGTTTGGGAGAGGGGGGCACCGGCCACTAGGGGGTGCGGCCACCTTGTTGTCTTGGGGTGGCCGGCCCCCTCCCCTTGGCCCCTCATTATATAGGTGGAAGCCCCAAGTGTTGGACTACAAGTCTCCGAATAAGACCCGAACCCAAAACCTTCCATGTGATAGGGAAACGTACCCAAGGTGGGAATCCCACTTGAGGTGGGATTCCCCCCTTCCATGTGGGGGGGTGGCCGGCCCCCATAGGGGGAGTCCACTTGGGACTCCTCCCCCTCTAGGGTTGGCCGGCCATGGAGGTGGAGTCCCTTTGGGACTCCGCCTTCCATACTGGTTTATTCTGGACTTTTCTAGAACCTTCCATAGAACCTTCCGGATCATTTTAAATCTCATAAAATGACTTCCTATATATGAATCTTATTCTCCGGACCATTCCGGAACTCCTCGTGATGTCCGGGATCTCATCCGGGACTCCGAAAAAATATTCGAACTCCATTCCATATTCAATTTCTACCATTTCAACATCCAACTTTAAGTGTGTCACCCTACGGTTCGCGAACTATGCGGACATGGTTGAGTACTCACTCCGACCAATAACCAATAGAGGGATCTGGAGATCCATAATGGCTCCGACATATTCAACGATGACTTTAGTGATCGAATGAACCATTCACATACGATACCAATTCCCTTTGTCACGCGATATTTTACTTGTCCGAGGTTTGATCATCGGTATTACTCTATACCTTGTTCAACCTCGTCTCCTGACAAGTACTCTTTACTCGTACCGTGGTATGTGGTCTCTTATGAACTTATTCATATGCTTGCAAGACATTAGACGACATTCCACCGAGAGGGCCCAGAGTATATCTATCCGTCAACGGGATGGACAAATCCCAGTGTTGATCCATATGCCTCAACTCATACTTTCCGGATACTTAATCCCACCTTTATAACCACCCATTTACGCAGTGGCGTTTGATGTAATCAAAGTACCTTTCCGATATAAGTGATTTACATGATCTCATGGTCGAAAGGACTAGGTAACTATGTATCGAAAGCTTATAGCAAATAACTTAATGACGTGATCTTATGCTACGCTTAATTGGGTGTGTCCATTACATCATTCATATAATGATATAACCTTGTTATTAATAACATCCAATGTTCATGATTATGAAACTAATCATCCATTAATCAACAAGCTAGTTAAGAGGCATACTAGGGACTCTTTGTTGTTTACATATCACACATGTATCAATGTTTCGGTTAATACAATTATAGCATGGTATATAAACATTTATCAAAAACATAAAGATATATAATAACCACTTTTATTATTGTCTCTTGGGCATATCTCCAACAACAATATAACTATCACATAAAGCATTCTTATCATGAGTCTCATGCATAAAATAATTATTACTCTCCACATAAGCATAATCAATTTTATTAGTTGTAGTGGGAGCAAATTCAACAAAGTAGCTATCATTATTATTCTCATCATCAACTATAGGAGGCATAGTATAATCATAATAAACTTTGTCCTCCATAGTAGGTGGCACCAAAATACCACTATCATTATAATCATCATAAATGGGAGGCAAAGTATCATCAAAGTAAATTTTCTCCTCCATGCTTGGGGGACTAAAAATATCATGCTCATCAAAACCAGCTTCCCCAAGCTTAGATTCTTCCATAGCATTAGAAATAATTGCGTTCGTACTAATAACATTGCTACTAGCATGCAAATAAGGTTCCATAGGTTTTTTAATTTTCGCATCAAACAATCCATGTCTTAACTCGGGAAATAGATTAAAAAGCTCATTGTTGTTTTCCATTATGCCCAACTAGTGAAAAATAAAACAAGAAACAAAAAGATGCAATTGCAGGATCTAAAGGAAATAGCTTCGAGCACTCACACACTGGCAACAGTGCTAGGAAATAGCTTAGTAGTCGGAGGATGTGAATACCTTTTACCTTACCTCCCCGGCAACGGCGCTAGAAAATAGCTTGATGTCTACGCACGCTTCTATTCCTGTAGACAGTGTTGGGCCTCCAAGAGCAGAGGTTTGTAGAACAGCAGCAAGTTTCCCTTAAGTGAATCACCCAAGGTTTATCGAACTCAGGGAGGAAGAGGTCAAATATATCCCTCTCAAGCAACCCTGCAATCACGATACAAGAAGTCTCTTGTGTCCCCAACACACCTAATAAAATTGTCAGATGTATAGTTGTGATGTCTACGCACGCTTCTATTCCTGTAGGCAGTGTTGGGCCTCCAAGAGCAGAGGTTTGTAGAACAGCATCAAGTTTCCCTTAAGTGAATCACCCAAGGTTTATCGAACTCAGGGAGGAAGAGGTCAAAGATATCCCTCTCAAGCAACCCTCAATCACGATACAAGAAGTCTCTTGTGTCCCCAACACTCCTAATACACTTGTCAGATGTATAGGTGCACTAGTTCGGCGAAGAGATAGTAAAATACAAGTAATATGAATGAATATGAGTAGTATCAACGGCGCCAGAAAATAGCTTGCTGGCGTGCAGTAAGTAAAGATGCAGCAGAACAGTAAATAAGCGATGATTGCAGTATTTGGAAACAAGGACTAGGGATCATACTTTCACTAGTGGACACTCTCAACATTGATCACATAAATAAATAAGTTCTCTTCTCTTATGCTACTTCTACATTCTCTTGTTGGATGATAAACACCATTCATTGCGTAGGGCTACAAGAGCACCTCAATGACGGAGTGAACAAGCTCCACAACATCCGGAGTTCATATTTAAGTAACCTTAGAGTGCATGATAGACCATTGCAATTATATCGAGTACTAACATAGCATGCACACCGTCGCTGTCAGGCTATGAAAGGGGGAATAGATCGCATCAATACTATCATAGTAATAGTTAACTCCATAATCTACAAGAGATTACAATCATAACCTTTGCCAAGTACTACATGATGCACACACTGTCACCGTTACGTCATGGAGGAGGAATAGAGTACTTTAATAACATCACTAGAGTAGCACATAGATTAATAGTGATACAAAGCTCATCATATGAATCTCAATCATGTAAGGCAGCTCATGAGATCATTGTATTGAAGTACATGGGAGAGAGATTAACCACATAGCTACCGGTACAGCCCTTAGCCTCGAGGGAGAACTACTCCCTCCTCATCATGGAAGCAGCGATGGTGATGAAGATGGCGGTGGTGTCGATGGAGATGCCTTCCGGGGGCACTTCCCCGTCCCGGCAGGGTGCCGGAACAGAGACTTCTGTCCCCCGAATCTTGGCTTCGCGATGGCGGCGGCTCTGGAAGGTTTCTCGTACCGTGGCTTATTCCTTTAGGGTTTTCGCGACGGAGACATTATATAGGCGAAAGGGCGGCGTCAGAGGGCTTCTGGGGGTCCACACACCAGGGGGGCGCCCCCCCGGGCCGCGCCGCCACCATGTGTGGGGCCCCCAGGGCTCCCCTCTGGTCCCACTCTGGCTCTCTGGAAGCTTCCGGGAAAAATAAGGTTCTGGGCGTTGATTTCGTCCAATTCCGAGAATATTTCCTTACTAGGATTTCTGAAACCAAAAACAGCAGAAACGAGGCAGCAGCTGCGGCATCTCGTCAATAGGTTAGTTCCGGAAAATGCATAATAATGACATAAAATGTGTATAAAACATGTGTGTATCATCATAAAAGTAGCATGGAACATAAGAAATTATAGATACGTTGGAGATGTATCAGCATCCCCAAGCTTAGTTCCTACTCGTCCTCGAGTAGGTTGATACATCTCAAACGTATCTATAATTTCTTATGTTCCATGCTACTTTTATGATGATACTCACATGTTTTATACACATTATATGTCATTATTATGCATTTTCCGGCACTAACCTATTAACGAGATGCCGAAGAGCCGCTGTCGTTTTCTCGCTGTTTTTGGTTTCAGAAATCCTAGTAAGGAAATATTCTCGGAATTGGATGAAATCAAAGCCCAGGGTCCTATTTTCACACGAAGCTTCCAGAAGACCGAAGAGAAGACGAAGTGGGGCCACGAGGTGGCGACACACCAGGGCGGCGCGGCCCAGGCCCTGGCCGCGCCGGCCTGTGGTGTGGGCCCCTCGTGACGCCCTTTGACCTACCCTTCCGCCTACAAATAGCCTTCATCGAGAAACCCCCAGTACCGAGAGCCACCATACGAAAAACCTTACTGAGACGCCGCCGCCAATCCCATCTCGGGGGATTCAGGAGATCGCCTCCGGCACCCTGCCGGAGAGGGTAATCATCTCCCGGAGGACTCTACACCGCCATGGTCGCCTCCGGATTGATGTGTGAGTAGTTCACCCCTGGACTATGGGTCCATAGCAGTAGCTAGATGGTTGTCTTCTCCTCATTGTGCTATCATTGTCTGATCTTGTGAGCTGCCTATCATGATCAAGATCATCTATCTGTAAAGCTACATGTGCGTTTGTTGGGATCCGATGAATAGAGAATACTATGTTATGTTGATTATCAATCTATTGTCTATGTGTTGTTTATGATCTTGCATGCTCTCCGTTACTAGTAGATGCTTTGGCCAATTTGATGCTTGTAACTCCAAGAGGGAGTACTTATGCTCGATAGTGGGTTCATGTCTCCGTGAATCTGGGGGAGTGACAAGAACCCCTAAGGTTATGGATGTGCTATTTCCACTAGGGATAAAACATTGATGCTATGTTCGAGGATATAGTTATTGATTACATTACGCACCATACTTAATGCAATTGTCTGTTGCTTGCAACTTAATACCGGAAGGGGTTCGGATGATAACCTGAAAGTGGACTTTTTAGGCATAGATGCATGCTGGATAGCGGTCTATGTACTTTGTCGTAATGCCCAATTGAATCTCACAATACTCATCATGTCATGTATGTGCATTGTCATGCCCTCTTTATTTGTCAATTGCCCAACTGTAATTTGTTTACCCAATATGCTATATTTCTTATGGGAGAGACACCTCTAGTGAACTGTGGACCCCGGTCCATTCTTTTACATCGAATACAATCTACTGCAATACTCGTTTTACTGTTTTCTGCAAACAATCATCATCCACACTATACATCTAATCCTTTGTTATAGCAAGCCGGTGAGATTGACAACCTCACTGTTTCGTTGGGGCAAAGTACTTTGGTTGTGTTGTGCAGGTTCCACGTTGGCGCCGGAATCCCTGGTGTTGCGCCGCACTACACTCCGTCACCAACAACCTTCGACGTGCTTCTTGGCTCCTACTGGTTCGATAACCTTGGTTTCTTTCTGAGGGAAAACTTGCTGCTGTGCGCATCACACCTTCCTCTTGGGGTTCCCAACGAACGTGTGTATACACGCCATCAAGCTCTTTTTCAGTCGCCGTTGCCGGGGAGATCAAGACACGCTTGAAGGGGAGTCTTCACATCGCAATCTCTTTACTTTGTTTTTGTCTTGCTTTATTTTATTTACTACTTTGTTTGCTGCACTAAAACAAAACACAAAAAAATTAGTTGCTAGTTTTACTTTATTTACTATCTTGTTTGCTATATTAAAAACACAAAAAAAATTAGTTACTTGCATTTACTTTATTTATTTCATCATGTTTCCTCCTAAGTTCACTCTAAAAGACATACCGGTAGGACAAGGGTCTATTGGGAGAGATAATATAGAAGCATTTTTCACCCATGTTAGCATGGAAGAATATTTTGAAGATAGACACTTGGTAGAACTTGCTCCTACTTATGAAATTGATGCTGCTTCTTTAGTACACATGATAGAAGCTAAATTTGTTAATCTCAACCCTATAATAAAACATATGTTTCTTACACTAGGAGATATGGAAGAAGGAGAAAAGAAAGATTTTGTTTTAGAAACCCTTCTCAAAGAATTTGGATGTATAGCAAGAGAAGCTAGAAAAGTTTTTACTAAATATAATATGCTTGGCTCTTATACCAACTTTTCCAGTATCCTAAAAAAAATGGATATGGATAGAATAAGGTACACTAATAATGTTAATGATAGTGGAGAGATTAAAGTACCAATACCTGTTAAGCTCCTAGGAATGCATGAAGCATTAGAAAAGAATTTTGATTAGATTGTTCCTGAAAATTTGTTTGATGAGAATAGCAAGCCTAAAAGTAATGTAAAAGGAGCCTCTGAAACTTACATAGATAAGATACAATGCATTGATGCTTCATCTCTTGATAATACTTGATATACACTTTCTGCGCCTAGCTGAAAGGCGTTAAAGAAAAGCGCTTATGGGAGACAACCCATGTTTTTACTATAGTAATTTTGTTTTATATTTGAGTCTTGGAAGTTGTTTACTACTGTAGCAACCTCTCCTTATCTTAGTTTTATTGCATTGTTGTGCCAATTAAGTCTCTAATAGAAGTATGATACTAGATTTGGATTACTGCACAGAAACAGTTTTCTTTGCTGTCACGAATCTGGGTCTAATTCTCTGTAGGTAATTCAGAAAATTATGCCAATTTACGTGAGTGATCCTCAGATATGTACGCAACTTTCATTAGTTTTAAGGTTTCTCATCTGAGCAAGTCTGGTGCCTGTTAAAAATTCGTCTTTACGAACTGTTCTGTTTTGACAGATTCTGCCTTTTATTTTGCATTGCCTGTTTTGCTAAGTTAGATGGATTTCTTTGTTCCATTGACTTTCAGTAGCTTTGTGCAATGTCCAGAAGTATAAAGAATGATTGTGTCACTTCTGAATATGTGAATTTTGATTATGCACTAATCCTCTAATGAGTTTGGTGTGGAGGAAGTTTTCAAGGATCAAGAGAGGAGGATGATACAACATGATCAAGGAGAGTGAAAGCTCTAAGCTTGGGGATGCCCCGGTGGTTCACCCCTGCATATATCAAGAAGACTCAAGCGTCTAAGCTTGGGGATGCCCAAGGCATCCCCTTCTTCATCGACAACATTATCAGGTTCCTCCCCTGAAACTATATTTTTATTCCATCACATCTTATGTACTTTACTTGGAGCGTCCGTTTGTTTTTGTTTTTGTTTTGTTTGAATAAAGTTGGATCCTAGCATTCATTGTGTGGGAGAGAGACACGCTCCGCTGTTGCATATGGACAAATAAGTCCTTAGCTTTACTTATAGTATTCATGGCGAAAGTTTCTTCTTCGTTAAATTGTTATATGGTTGGAATTGGAAAATGATATATGTGGTAATTGGTATAATATCTTGGATAATGTGATACTTGGCAATTGTTGTGCTCATGTTTAAGCTCTTGCATCATATACTTTGCACTTATTAATGAAGAAATACATAGAGCATGCTAAAATCTGATTTGCATGTTTGGTCTCTCTAAGGTCTAGATAATTTCTAGTATTGAGTTTGAACAACAAGGAAGACGGTATAGAGTCTTATAATGGTTACAATATGTCTTTTATGTGAGTTTTGCTGTACCGGTTCATCCTTGTGTTTGTTTCAAATAAACCTTGCTAGCCTAAACCTTGTATCGAGAGGGAATACTTCTCATGCATCCAAAATCCTTGAGCCAACCACTATGCCATTTGTGTCCACCATACCTACCTACTACATGGTATTTCTCCGCCATTCCAGAGTAAATTGCTTGAGTGCTACCTTTAAAATTTCCATTCTTTACCTTTACAATATATAGCTCATGGGACAAATAGCTTAAAAACTATCGTGGTATTGAATATGTACTTATGCACTTTATCTCTTATTAAGTTGCTTGTTGTGCGATAACCATGTTTCTGGGGACGCCATCAACTACTTCTTTGTTGAATATCATGTGAGTTGCTATGCATGTTCGTCTTGTCTGAAGTAAGAGTGATTTATCATGATCAAATGGTTTGAGTGTGCATATTGTTAGAGAAGAACATTGGGCCGCTAACTAAAGCCATGATCCATGGTGGAAGTTTCAGTTTGGACAACAAACCTCAATCTCTTATGATAATATTATCTGTTGTTGAATGCTTATGCATTAAAGAGGAGTCCATTATCTATTGTCTATGTTGTCCCGGTATGGATGTCTAATTTGAGAATAACCAAAAGCGAGAAATCCAATGCGAGCTTTCTCCTTAGACCTTTGTACAGGCGGCATAGAGGTACCCCTTTGTGACACTTGGTTGAAACATGTGCTATGCTATGATAATCCATGTAAATCCAAGCTAATTAGGACAAGGTGCGGGCACTATTGGTATACTACGCATGAGGCTTGCAACTTGTAGGATATAATTTACATAACTCATATGCTTTATTACTACCGTTGACAAAATTGTTTCTTGTTTTCAAAATAAAAGCTCTAGCACAAATATAGCAATCGATGCTTTTCCTCTTTGAAGGACCATTCTTTTACTTTTATGATTGAGTCAGTTCACCTATCTCTCTCCACCTTAAGAAGCAAACACTTGTGTGAACTATGCATTGATTCCTACATACTTGCATATTGCACTTGTTTTATTACTTTACATTGAGAATATCCATGAGATATACATGTTACAAGTTGAAAGCAACCGCTGAAACTTCATCTTCCTTTGTGTTGCTTCAATACCTTTACTTTGAATTATTGCTTTATGAGTTAACTCTTATGCAAGACTTATTGATGCTTGTCTTGAAGTACTATTCATGAAAAGTCTTTGCTTTGTGATTCGTTTGTTTACTCATGTCATTGCCATTGCTTTGATCGCTGCATTCATTACATGTGCTTACAATAGTATGATCAAGATTATGTTGGTAGCATTGTCACTAAGAAATTGTCATTGTTATCGTTTACCTACTCGGGACGAGTAGGAACTAAGCTTGGGGATGCTTGATACGTCTCAAACGTATCTATAATTTCTTATGTTCCATGCTACTTTTATGATCATACTCACATGTTTTATACACATTATATATCATTATTATGCATTTTCCGGCACTAACCTATTAACGAGATGCCGAAGAGCCAGTTGTTGTTTTCTGCTATTTTTGGTTTCAGAAATCCTAGTAAGGAAATATTCTCGGAATTGGACGAAATCAAAGCCCAGGGTCCTATTTTCACACGAAGCTTCCAGAAGACCGAAGAGAAGACGAAGTGGGGCCACGAGGTGGCGACACACCAGGGCGGCGTGGCCCAGGCCCTGGCCGCGCCGGCCTGTGGTGTGGGCCCCCCGTGACGCCCTTTGACCTACCCTTCCGCCTACAAATAGCCTTCGTCGAGAAACCCCCAGTACCGAGAGCCACGATACGGAAAACCTTACTGAGACGCCGCCGCCGCCAATCCCATCTCGGGGGATTCAGGAGATCGCCTCCGGCACCCTGCCGGAGAGGGGAATCATCTCCCGGAGGACTCTACACCGCCATGGTCGCCTCCAGATTGATGTGTGAGTAGTTCACCCCTGGACTATGGGTCCATAGAAGTAGCTAGATGGTTGTCTTCTCCTCATTGTGCTATCATTGTCTGATCTTGTGAGCTGCCTATCATGATCAAGATCATCTATCTGTAAAGCTACATGTGCGTTTGTTGGGATCCGATGAATAGAGAATACTATGTTATGTTGATTATCAATCTATTGTCTATGTGTTGTTTATGATCTTGCATGCTCTCCGTTACTAGTAGATGCTTTGGCCAAGTTGATGCTTGTAACTCCAAGAGGGAGTACTTATGCTCGATAGTGGGTTCATGTCTCCGTGAATCCGGGGGAGTGACAAGAACCCCTAAGGTTATGGATGTGTTGTTGCCACTAGGGATAAAACATTGATGCTATGTTCGAGGATATAGTTATTGATTACATTACGCACCATACTTAATGCAATTGTCTATTGCTTGCAACTTAATACCAGAAGGGGTTCGGATGATAACCTGAAAGTGGACTTTTTAGGCAGAGATGCATGCTGGATAGCGGTCTATGTACTTTGTTGTAATGCCCAATTGAATCTCACAATACTCATCATGTCATGTATGTGCATTGTCATGCCCTCTTTATTTGTCAATTGCCCAACTGTAATTTGTTTACCCAATATGCTATATTTCTTATGGGAGAGACACCTCTAGTGAACTGTGGACCCCGGTCCATTCTTTTACATCGAATACAATCTACTGCAATACTCGTTTTACTGTTTTCTGCAAACAATCATCATCCACACTATACATCTAATCCTTTGTTACAGCAAGCCGGTGAGATTGACAACCTCACTGTTTCGTTGGGGCAAAGTACTTTGGTTGTGTTGTGCAGGTTCCACGTTGGCGCCGGAATCCCTGGTGTTGCGCCGCACTACACTCCGTCACCAACAACCTTCGACGTGCTTCTTGGCTCCTACTGGTTCGATAACCTTGGTTTCTTTCTGAGGGAAAACTTGCTGCTGTGCGCATCACACCTTCCTCTTGGGGTTCCCAACGAACGTGTGTATACACGCCATCATAGGTAAATGATAACAAGATAATTTTCTTAAGTGACATGCTACCAACATAATCTTGATCAATACTATTGTAAGCATATGTAATGAATGAAGTGATTCGAAGCAATGGTAAAGACAATGAGTAAACAACTGAATCGTATAGCAAAGACTTTTTATGAATAGTACTTTCAAGACAAGCATCAATAAGTCTTGCATAAGAGTTAACTCATAAAGCAATAGATTCAAAGTAAAGGCATTGAAGCAACACAAAGGAAGATACAAGTTTCAGCAGTTGCTTTCAACTTGTAACATGTATATCTCATGGATAGTTGTCAACGCAAAGCAATATAATAAGTGCAATAGGTAAACATGTAAGAATCAATGCACACAGTTGACACAAGTGTTTGCTTCTAAGATAGAAAGAAGTAGGTAAACTGACTTAACATAAAAGTAAAAGAATGGCCCTTCGCAGAGGGAAGCATGGATTGCTATTTTTGTGCTAGAGCTTTTATTTTGAAAGAAACAATTTTGTCAACGGTAGTAATAAAGCATATGTGTTATGTATAATATATCCTACAAGTTGCAAGCCTCATGCATAGATTACCAATAGTGCCCGCACCTTGTCCTAATTAGCTTGGATTTACATGGATTATCATTGCATAACATATGTTTCAACCAAGTGTCACAGAGGGGTACCTCTATGCCGCCTGTACAAAGGTCTAAGGAGAAAGCTCGCATTGGATTTCTCGCTTTTGATTATTCTCAACTTAGACATCCATACCGGGACAACATAGACAACAGATAATGGACTCCTCTTTTAATGCATAAGCATTCAACAACAGATAATATTCTCATAAGATATTGAGGATTGTTGTCCAAACTGAAACTTCCACCATGGATCATGGCTTTAGTTAGCGGCCCAATGTTCTTCTCTAACAATATGCATACTCAAACCATTTGATCATGATAAATCACCCTTACTTCAGACAAGACGAACATGCATAGCAACTCACATGATATTCAACAAAGTGAAATAGTTGATGGCGTCCCCAGGAACATGGTTATCGCTCAACAAGCAACTTATTAAGAAATAGAACACAAAAGTACCTATTCAATACCACAATAGTTTTTAAGCTATTTGTCCCATGAGCTATATATTGCAAAGACAAAGAATGGAATTTTAAAGGTAGCACTCAAGAAATTTACTTTGGAATGGCGGAAAATACCATGTAGTAGGTAGGTATGGTGGACACAAATGGCATAGTTTTTTTGGCTCAAGGATTTTGGATACACGAGAAGTATTCCCTCTCAGTACAAGGCTTAGGCTAGCAAGGTTATTTGAAGCAAACACAAGTATGAACCGGTACAGCAAAACTTACATAAGAACATATTGCAAGCATTATAAGACTCTACACTGTGTTCCTTGTTGTTCAAACCCTCACAAGAAAATATCTAGACCTTAGAGAGACCAATCATGCAAACCAAATTTTAACAAGCTCTACAGTATTTCTTCACTAATAGGTGCAAAGTACATGATGCAAGAGCTTAAACATGAGCACAACAATCGCCAAGTATCAAATTATTTGAGACATTATACCAATTACCACATGTAGCATTTTCTGTTTCCAACCATATAACAATTAACGAAGTAGTTTCAACCTTCGCCATGAACATTAAGAATAAAGCTAAGAACATATGTGTTGATATGCAACAGCGGAGCGTGTCTCTCTCCCACACAAGCATGAATTTATTCAGAGAATGAAAATAACAAAACGAAAATAAAAGCACACAGACGCTCCAAGTAAAGTACATAAGACGTGACAGAATAAAAATATAGTTTCACTAGAGGTGACCTGAGCTTAGATGCTTGAGTCTTCTTGAAATATGCAGGGATGAACCACGGGGGCATCCCCAAGCTTAGAGCTTTTACTCTCCTTGATCATATTGTATCATCCTCCTCTCTTGATCCTTGAAAACTTCCTCCACACCAAACTGAAAACAAACTCATTAGAGGGTTAGTGCATAATAAAAAATTCACATGTTCAGAGGTGACATAATCATTCTTAACACTTCTGGACATTGCACAAAGCTACTGAAAGTTAATGGAATAAAGAAATCCATCAAACATAGCAAAACAGGCAATGCGAAATAAAAGGCAGAATCTGTCAAAACAGAACAGTACGTAAAGAAGAATTTTTCTGGGGCACTTAACTTGCTCAGATGAAAATGCTCAAATTGAATGAAAGTTGCGTACATATTTGAGGATCACGCACGTAAATTGGCATATTTTTCTGAGTTACCTACAGACGCGGCGATTCAATTTCGTGACAGCAAGAAAACTGTTTCTGCGCAGTAATCCAAATCTAGTATCAACCTTACCATCAAAGACTTTACTTGGCACAACAATGCAATAAAATAAAGATAAGGAGAGGTTGCTACAGTAGTAACAACTTCCAAGACTCAAATATAAAATAAAAATTGCTGTAGTAAAATAAAAACATGGGTTATCTCCCAAGAAGTGCTTTCTTTATAGCCATTAAGATGGGCTCATCAGTTTTAATGATGCACTCGCAAGAAATAAGAGTTGAAGCAAAAGAGAGCATCAAAAAGCAAATAATAAACACTTTTAAGTCTAACCCACTTCCTATGCATACGAATCTTGTACACAAATAAATTCATGAAGAACAAAGTGACAAGCATAGGAAGATAAAACACGAGTAACTTCAAGATTTTCAACATATAGAGAGGTGTTTTAGTACCATGAAAATTTCTACAACCATATTTTCCTCTCTCATAAAGATTTTCAGTAGCATCATGAACAAACTCAACAATATAACTATCACATAAAGCATTCTTATCATGAGTCTCATGCATAAAATAATTACTACTCCCAACATAAGCATAGTCATTCTTATTAATTATAGTGGGAGCAAATTCAACAAAGTAGCTATCATTATTATTCTCATCATCAAATATAGGAGGCATAATATAATCATAATAAACTTTATCCTCCATAGTAGGTGGCACCAAAATACCACTATCATTATAATCATCATAAATGGGAGGCAAAGTATCATCAAAGTAAATTTTCTCCTCCATGCTTGGGGGACTAAAAATATCATGCTCATCAAAACCAGCTTCCCCAAGCTTAAAATTCTCCATAGCATTAGCAATAATAGTATTCAAAGAGTTCATGCTAATAACATTGCTATAACTATTTTGCAAACAAAGTTCCATGGATTTTTTAATTCTCTCTTCAAACACATCATGTCCTAATTCAATATAAAGTAAATAAAGATCTCTAATTTTGTTGTTGTTTTCCATTAAGCCTAACTAGTGTAAACAAGAAACAAAAAGATGCAATTGCAGGATCTAAAGGAAATAGCTTCGAGCACTCACACACCGGCAACAGTGCTAGGAAATAACTTAGTAGTCGGAGGATGTGAATACCTTTTACCTTACCTCCCCGGCAATGGCGCTAGAAAATAGCTTGATGTCTACGCACGCTTCTATTCCTATAGACAGTGTTGGGCCTCCAAGAGCAGAGGTTTGTAGAACAGCAGCAAGTTTCCCTTAAGTGAATCACCCAAGGTTTATCGAACTCAGGGAGGAAGAGGTCAAAGATATCCGTCTCAAGCAACCCTGCAATCACGATACAAGAAGTCTCTTGTGTCCCCAACACACCTAATACACTTGTCAGATGTATAGGTGCACTAGTTCGGCGAAGAGATAGTAAAATACAAGTAATATGAATGAATATGAGTAGTATCAATGGCGCCAGAAAATAGCTTGCTGGCGTGCAGTAAGTAAAGATGCAGCAGAACAGTAAATAAGCGATGATTGCAGTATTTGGAAAGAAGGCCTAGGGATCATACTTTCACTAGTGGACACTCTCAACATTGATCACATAAATAAATAAGTTCTCTTCTCTTATGCTACTTCTACACTCTCTTGTTGGATGATAAACACCATTCATTGCGTAGGGCTACAAGAGCACCTCAATGCCGGAGTTAACAAGCTCCACAACATCCGGAGTTCATATTTAAGTAACCTTAGAGTGCATGATAGACCATTGCAATTATACCGAGTACTAACATAGCATGCACACCGTCACCGTCAGGCTATGAAAGGGGGAATAGATCGCATCAATACTACCATAGTAATAGTTAACTCCATAATCTACAAGAGATTACAATCATAACCTATGCCAAGTACTACATGATGCACACACTGTCACCGTTACATCATGGAGGAGGAATAGAGTACTTTAATAACATCACTAGAGTAGCACATAGATTAATAGTGATACAAAGCTCATCATATGAATCTCAATCATGTAAGGCAGCTCATGAGATCATTGTATTGAAGTACATGGGAGAGAGATTAACCACATAGCTACCAGTATGTAATATCCCAGGTTTAGAGGCAACAAAATGAGAGAATAACAAAGTGTGCATTGCATTCATGCATAGAAAATCCGGGGAATTTTCGCGCTTTCAAATAAAACTTAGCACAGTAACTGAAGTTTCACTTAACTTGCTTGAATTGAAGTAGAGCATCAAGTCAAGCGCTATAAACTTCACTATGATCTTTGCTAAAACCTTATTTTCGGTAGAGATGATTTGATCTATGGATTAGATCAAATGGAATTAGATTTACAACAACACATTCTTTAATAATCAAACTCTAACTTATTAACACTTGAAAGTAGCAACTACCTTTGTGTGTAATTTAATTCACTTATAAATAAGTTAAACCACAGGGTCTAAAGTGCATAAAAGCTACACATTCTTGTTTAAATCATAACTTATTAAATATATGGAATATCATAAAACTAAATCCATTTACATTACGAATTATAGTTCAAACTATTTGAATAAAACTAACTATGAGTATTTTGAAACTCATTTGATCATGCCTTGGTGAAATCAAACCCAACTATCCAAAATTGAGGAATAACTTTCAACCTTGACCTTTTGACCAATATTATAATATAAATCCAATCAAATATGGTATAGTGACTCATCAACATTAATAAACCATCCACAAGATATTTAGTAACAAATGCCACTTGGCTATCCAAGAATAAATCATATGAGAGGATAATGATCTTGCCACATAGGATGAAAATATCTGCATGACTTGCATCCCAAGCTTTGCCACCTCATGCCCAAAGGATTGCTATGGATGAGGGCATGACAACCAAGCACCTTACTCATCAAACCAACACAAGATTCACCACCTATGTGTCATGATACTAGAGCTTGTCCAAGCCTATAAATAGAGCCGCACCCTCCATCCATTTGCTCATCTTGTAGCATGATACAAGGAAAAACACACATAGAGCCACTCCATACATTAGCTAGGATCAAGATGAAGAAGCTAGGAGGTGGAGGCATACCACAAGATGCAGGTTTATCAGATTTCATGAAGAACAAGCCACAGAAGATACCAAGGTAGAATTCCTAGGCAAACCATATATTTAGAGGATCATATCATCATCTCTTAAGTAGGACCTTAGGATATTCCAAGACATTGAGAAGTGAGAGAAGTTATAATACTAACCATAGCCATGTCCATACAAGAATACCAGAGAAGTACTAATCCTAGTTCTTCAAGTCAACATTTGATCTTGGAGGTGAGAACCCTATTCCAATAGAAATTAATACCTTAGGAAACCAATTCCATAATCATCATAACTTGGTAATTAATTATAAACCTAAGAATCTAGGATGAGTGTGATAAGAGGAATATTAAAGAGGGATTAGTGAGGAATGAGTGAATCTTGTTTAATGCATAATCATACCTTGTAGATATAAATGATAAGTTAACACATATGATTAATAGATCTCATCTATCACATAAAATAATAAGTATATCATTAGTAGTTAACCCCAAACCAATCCTCATGCCTTGTATACAGGAGTGTTGTTATTGTATTTAAACTTAGCATTGCCTTGATACAAGAATTCTACTTAAGTGAGGAGGAGTAACCCTAGCTAGCCAATAAAACATAATCAAAGCTTATGCTTATAACCAATTCTAGCTTGTGTATCCCATGGGTAATCCCAAATAAAACCCTAGACCACATTTGAATCCAAGTACCACTTGGGATCATGAAAAGAACCCTGCCATGCCTCATGCCTACTTATAGTGCAACTTAATGAAGAGTATCCAAAACTCTAAACCCTTTCACATAGGATCCACTTCACATAAAATTATGTCCTAACTTGTGTATCATGGATCACAAATATAAATCAAGCCATATATACTTAGGGCTAAATGCCATTTGGTGAGTAGAATGAAACCAATACCCTATTCTACTTTGTTATCCAAATACTTTGCCTAAGTGAACCAAATGAATAGTATTTATAAAATAGCACCACCTTAGCAAGAGAGTTAATCATGATGAGTTTAGGATTCATTTTACATAGTTCAAACAAGAGTTTGATAAGCAAGAGTAGTGAATATAGAGTTGATCCAACCACTTTGTTTAAAACTTATAAACCATTCACCACATAAAATCATAAACCAATTCCATTTTTCTTTACCATTTTCTAAACCCTAGCCATAATTAAAATATGTAAACTATCCATGTTACTAAGAACTAGTAAAATCTAATCATGAGTTTATCATGCAAAGGTTATAAATTTTCAAATCATTCAAATGGATTTAGTACCTAAACTTAAGAAGGAATTGAGATAAATATTTAAACTATATCTATTTCAATTATATCTCACTAAAACACCAATTGAATTAAGTACTAAATAATTGTGGAAACAACAAAACTATGCAGTAAGTATGATTATTAAGTTATACTTATAATTCAAATATTTTTGAACCTGTAAAGCAAAACCAGAATCAAAATTTGAATTCAAATCACAAATAGAAAACAGAAAATAAAATAGAAAAGAGAAGAGAGTGAGGAGCTTACCTGTTGGACCGAAGCAGGCCACTGATACGTCCATTTTGCATCACTATTTTATATCATAATTGGCTATTATTCATTGATATATTTCATATTTGGAGATGATACTTATGTTATTTCATCTATTTTGCATGTTTCATGATTATTGGAGGATCGCGCACCGGAGCCAGGATTCTGCTGGAAAAAGCGTCGTCAGAAGGCAATATTTCTCAGGATCAACAATTGCCAGAAATTATCTGAAAAATCCTATTTTTCCAGAAGACGAAGGGAGCCAGAAGGAGGAGCCGAGGAGGGCCGCCATGGGCCCACCTCATAGGCTGGCGTGGCCCAAGGCCTAGCCGCGCTGCCCTGTGAGGAGGGGGCCCACAGCCCCCTCTGGCCCCCTCTCCTTCGCATACATCTTCGTCCCGAAAACCTAAGCTCCGGGGATAGTCGCGAGGAGTCACAGCCGCCTCTGCGGGGTGGAAAACACCAGAGAGAAAAGAGCTCTCCGGCAGGCTGAAATCTGCCAGGGAAATTCCCTCCCAGAGGGGGAAATCGATGCCATCGTCACCGCCATCGAGCTGGACATCATCTCCATCACCATCGTCATCATCTCCATCATCATCACCGCCATATCCACCGCTGCACCTCGTCACCGCTGTAACAATTAGGGTTGAATCTTGATTGTTTGATAGGGGAAACTCTTCCGGTATTGATCTCTACTTGTTATTGATGCTATTGGGTGAAACCATTGAACCAAGGTTTATGTTCAGATTGTTATTCATCATCATATCACCTCTGATCATGTTGCATATGATGTCTCGTGAGTAGTTCGTTTAGTTCTTGAGGACATGGGTGAAGTCTAAATGTTAGTAGTGAATTATGGTTGAGTAATATTCAATGTTATGATATTTAAGTTGTGGTGTTATTCTTCTAGTGGTGTCATGTGAACGTCGACTACATGATACTTCACCTTTATGGGCCTAGGGGAATACATCTTGTACTCGTTTGCTAATTGCGGGGTTGCCGGAGTGACAGAAACCTAAACCCCCGTTGGTATATCGATGCAGGAGGGATAGCAGGATCTCAGAGTTTAAGGCTGTGGTTAGATTTATCTTAATTACTTTCTTGTAGTTGCGGATGCTTGCAAGGGGTATAATCACAAGTATGTATTAGTCCTAGGAAGGGCAGTGCATTAGCATAGGTTCACCCACACAACACTTATCAAAACAATGAAGATTAACCAGCTATATGAAGCGAAAGCACTAGACTAAATCCCCGTGTGTCCTCAAGAACGTTTGGTCATTATAAGTAAACAAACCGGCTTGTCCTTTGTGCTAAAAAGGATTGGGCCACTCGCTGCAATTTTTACTCTCGCATTTTACTTACTCGTACTTTATTCAACTGCTACATCAAAACCCCCTGAATACTTGTTTGTGAGCATCTACAGTGATTCCTACATCGAAACTGCTTGTCAACACCTTCTGCTCCTCATTGGGTTCGACACACTTACTTATCGAAGATACTATGATACACCCCCTATACTTGTGGGTCATCAAGACTATTTTCTGGCGCCGTTGCCGGGAAGGACCATATGTTATTGAAGAGGTGTATCGATCAGGAGCAATTAAAATTAGCTCTCTCCAAGGCAATGCCACACAAGTGGTAAATGGACAAAGACTCAAGCATTATATCT
This sequence comes from Lolium perenne, assembly GCF_019359855.2. Taxonomy (NCBI): domain Eukaryota; kingdom Viridiplantae; phylum Streptophyta; class Magnoliopsida; order Poales; family Poaceae; genus Lolium; species Lolium perenne. The sequence goes on from NC_067248.2 coordinate 135,428,080, forward strand.
CAGGTGATTCTTATAATGAAGATGTTGATGTTATTCGAGTGGTAACTCCGGAAGCCTTCATCAAAGGTCAAATTGACAGTCCGGCAGAATTCGACTTTGAATAGGTAACAGTACTGGTAATAAAACGTTCGCGATTTACTTTCCGAACAATGTTTTTGCTGTTTCTAGAAAATATGAAAAATTACGAGATGGAAATGGAGTGGAGGAGACGCACGAGGGGGCGCCCCCGTAGGCCGGCGTGGGCCCCAGCCTGGTCGCGCCGCCCTATGAGGAGGCCGCCTCGTCGCCCCTCTCCGACTCTGGTTCGATCTGGTACTTTCCTTATGTTGTAAAAATTCCTTCTATATAATCTCCCGGACCCCTGGAGGTCCGTATATCATTTTCTCGACGTGTTTTGTTTCGAGTTGTTTTCTGCCAGGATCTACTTCGGATCTAGAGCCACCATGTCTTCGTCAGGAACTCCGAAGGATAGCTTCCTTGAGGACATCGTCAACCCGTACATGAACGAGCTGAAGATGCACCCCAAGGAGTTGCTGCTCGTTGATGGGGAGTTGCAGATCAAAGATGTCCAGGGGCCTAAAGGAGAAGGAAGCTTGGAAGACAGGATGGAGAAGCTAGAGCAAGAGGTCTTCAACTGCAAGAGGTGGACGTCTTCCACAAGATTGTGTCTGAACTTATTGATGGGCACAAGAAGGAGACTGCAAAGCTGTGGTACGACATCCTCTCGCTTCACGACACCACCAACAAACACCAAGCTCAACTCTATGATGTTCACAATCAAAACTGTGAGTATGAAAACAGGTTTAAACACATAAGCTATGCTGCTAGTTTCAGGATTCCCAAGACCGAGATGTCGTTTGTTGATGGAGAGCCTCTTCCTTGGAAGTCTGATGATGTCAAGAATTCATCATCACCACCGCCGAAGGAGTAATTCATCATCGGTATTGGCATCCCCTTGGTTTGTTCCAAGCTTGGGGGAGTGTCGCGGTATCACATCATCACTATCTTTTACTTTTTACTATCAAGTAGTGTCATATCATGATTAGGGAAGTTATCATATAAGATGGGTCGCAGTGTGGAAGTATCTTTCCTTTAGTTGGTTGTCTATGTATCCCTTGGTGTGAGTTATCGTTATGGAATATTAATGATAAGTCTTATCATTTACATATTGCACATCTCATTTTTAGTTTGCAATCTCTATTATATGATTGATCTTGTTATTAGTATTGGTATCGCTTTGGGAGCATTGAGTAAATCTATTTGGTTTTGGCAAACTTAGCATTGGTCAATAGCAACAACACTTTGAGGTTTAAGTAGAAAAGAGAAATACATGTAGATATGTTGTTTCATTGTCTTTCTTTCTTGTTAGCTCCTTAGCCTATTATTCTGAAGTTAAAATTGTTTGTGCTTACAAGGAAGATGCATGATTGTTTCTATCACATGTATATTTGTTTGCTTCCCTCAACTCTTATGCTTGCTAATTAACCTTGCTAGCCAAAGACCTGTACTGAGAAGGAATGCTTCTCGTGCATCCATACTTTAACCAAAAACTATGCCATTTGTGTCCACCATAACTACCTACTACATGGTATTTCCTGCCATTCCAAGTAAATACTTCGTGTGCTACCTTTAAACAATTCAAAATTTACTATCTCTCATTTGTGTCAATGTTTTATAGATCATGAAGAAGTATGTGGTGTTTTATCTTTGAATCTTGTTGGGCAAATTTCACCAATGGACTAGTGGCTTCATCCACTTATCCAATAACTTTGCAAAAAGAGCTGGCAATGGGATTCCCAGTCCCAAGTTAATTAACTTTCATAATTTTACAAATAGACACTCCTCCATGGTATGTGATTGTTGGATGGCACCCGAGGATTCGGTTAGCCGTGGCTTGAGAAAGCAAAGGATGGGAGGAGTGTCATCCAAACAAAACTAAAATAAAAAGGCACTCCTTCATGGTATGAGATTGTTGGCAGGCACCCGAGGATTCGGTTAGCCATGGTTTGTGTAAGCAAAGGTTGGAAGGAGTGCCAACCAAAAATAAAACTTTATGGGAGCCGCTCTTCGGGAGTTTGTCTGGCAAGGGGGTTAGAGTACCCGCTACCAGTCGTTGACAACAGCAAACACCTCTCAAAATGTTACTTTTATTCTCTTTATATGATTTCAAAACTGAAAAAGCTCTAGCACATGATTTAATCCCTGCTTCCCTCTGCGAAGGGCCTGTCTTTTACTTTATGTTGAGTCGGTAAACCTATTTCCCTCCATCTTAAGCAAGCATTTGAGTTGTTGTGATCAAACCATCTATATTGTGATCTATTTCATCATGTCTTTTATTCTTCCTTGTTTAGTACAAGTTTTATCCAAATGAATATAGCTTTGAAAGTTATCAATAATTATGATGAGATTATTATGATTGAGTATGCAAGTTGTTCCATATAAGCTTTAACATAAGAGCGCTGCTCGATGGATAAGTACAATCTGTTAATTGTTCTCTGACCAAGAACGAAGTTTGCCATCACCAATTATGATTTCTTATGCACCTTTATTTGTGATTACCCTCTACTTGTTTCAAGTTGAATTATATGAGGAAGTTGTTCATTAGAATGTCTTGTGTGAGTTGATATGATGCTTCTTGTCCGTATTTCATTTATCGACTCTTCACTCCATAAACATGTGGTCCTGTTTACCGAGTTCAGTTTCGCTTGGGGACAAGCGAAGTCTAAGCTTGGGGGGAGTTGATACGTCCATTTTGCATCACTATTTTATATCATAATTTGCTATTATTCATTGATATATTTCATATTTGGAGATGATACTTATGTTATTTCATCTATTTTGCATGTTTCATGATTATTGGAGGATCGCGCACCGGAGCCAGGATTCTGCTGGAAAAAGCATCGTCAGAAGGCAATATTTCGGAGGATCAACAATTGCCAGAAATTATCTGAAAAATCCTATTTTTCCAGAAGACGAAGGGAGCCAGAAGGAGGAGCCGAGGAGGGCCGCCATGGGCCCACCTCATAGGCTGGCGCGGCCCAAGGCCTGGCCACGCCGCCCTGTGAGGAGGGGGGCCACAGCCCCCTCTGGCCCCCTATCCTTCGCATACATCTTCATCCCGAAAACCTAAGCTCCGGGGGATAGTCGCGAGGAGTCACAGCCGCCTCTGCGGGGCGGAAAACACCAGAGAGAAAAGAGCTCTCCGGCAGGCTGAAATCTGCCGGGGAAATTCCCTCCCGGAGGGGGAAATCGACGCCATCGTCACCGCCATCGAGCTGGACATCATCTCCATCACCATCGTCATCATCTCCATCATCATCACCGCCATCTCCACCACTGCACCTCGTCACCGCTGTAACAATTAGGGTTGAATCTTGATTGTTTTATAGGGGAAACTCTTCCGGTATTGATCTCTACTTGTTATTGATGCTATTGGGTGAAACCATTGAACCAAGGTTTATGTTCAGATTGTTATTAATCATCATATCACCTATGATCATGTTCCATATGATGTCTCGTGAGTAGTTCATTTAGTTCTTGAGGACATGGGTGAAGTCTAAATGTTAGTAGTGAATTATGGTTGAGGAATATTCAATGTTATGATATTTAAGTTGAGGTGTTATTCTTCTAGTGGTGTCATGTGAACATCGACTACATGATACTTCACCTTTATGGGCCTAGGGGAATACATCTTGTACTCGTTTGCTAATTGCGGGGTTGCCGGAGTGACAGAAACCTAAACCCCCGTTGGTATATCGATGCAGGAGGGATAGCAGGATCTCAGAGTTTAAGGCTGTGGTTAGATTTATCTTAATTACTTTCTTGTAGTTGCGGATGCTTGCAAGGGGTATAATCACAAGTATGTATTAGTCCTAGGAAGGGCGGTGCATTAGCATAGGTTCACCCACACAACACTTATCAAAACAATGAAGATTAATCAGCTATATGAAGCGAAAGCACTAGACTAAATCCCCGTGTGTCCTCAAGAACGTTTGGTCATTATAAGTAAACAAACCGGCTTGTCCTTTGTGCTAAAAAGGATTGGGCCACTCGCTGCAATTGTTACTCTCGCATTTTACTTACTCGTACTTTATTCAACTGCTACATCAAAACCCCCTGAATACTTGTTTGTGAGCATCTACAGTGATTCCTACATCGAAACTGCTTGTCAACACCTTCTGCTCCTCGTTGGGTTCGACACTCTTACTTATCGAAGATACTACGATACACCCCCTATACTTGTGGGTCATCAGCCACCGCAGCCCGAGTTACCAGCCCAGCCCAAAGGAAACCAGCTCAGCAAAGGACCAAGAGCAGCCCAGCCCATGTCCAGATACCGTTTCGCGTGCATTAAGAATCGTGCGAGGAGAATAGACGTCGTCGTCGTCTCCGAGCTCGACAGTGCTGCAACGCCAGTAGGCCACGACCCCCTCGTCGATAAGCATGCCCGGACATCGCCAGACCTCTCAGAACCACGCCCAACTCGATTCGCGTCCGAGCTTATCCGCGGACGAGAACATCCTTGCCAGCTAGAAGCTTCCAGAGACTGCCACCTCTCCGACCATGGCCGACACCGTGTCGAGCCAGCAGGGGTTCCCTTGGCCTATAAATAGGTGGAGGGTATCGCCGTGCACGCCTTGCTCGCCTTCGTTACTTCAAACCTTCTCAGATCATCTCTATCTCTCAAATTTGTCCACTTTCTGTCACCGGCGTCAATCAAGAACATGGCGTAGGAGGCCACCCCAGCCTCCAGCGTGTGGTCCAGGAGGAGCGCCTGGACTCCAGGAACATCTGGGAGGAGCCCAGCATCCAGGGGAGCTCGGACCAACGTTAATTTTGAGTTTTCCCCTTACAGCAGATCGCCGGCAATGGCGAAATCCGCGTCGTCTCCGTCGGTAATCGTCGTCATCGACCACGCCATCGTGTTCAGGGTAAGCTTGCGCATTTGAAGAGCTAGGTCTTGCTTCCTAGAACCCTCTGTAGCCCTCGATCGATAGTTCGTCGGAGAGCACCGCCGCGGGACATTTTTTCCGACATGGTTCCGATGAACCCCTGAGCAAAACACCATCACCATTAGCCTCACCTTGCAGTCCTCGTTCGAATGCACCCAGTCGCGCGTCCTGGGAGGCCCTAAATCGACGGCACAGCCCTCATCTGGTCGCCGGCGTTGAGCCGACGGCGAGAGTGATGTGTCCTGCCTCGTCAGCACTTGTTGACTGGTCTTTGCCCGCGTGGCAATTGACCTAGTCAAAGACCCCACAAGTCAGTCTGTGTAGCTAGGGTGTGAACCGGTACATTTCGTTTTTAGTTTTAATTCAAAGTCCAGTAAATAACTGAAACTTTGCAAAATCATATAAAATTCGTTTCAACTCAAAAAAAATCAAATAATATATCAAAATGCTCACAAAAATAAACTCTATTCAAATAAAATATAAAATAAAAATGTGTGACAAAATAAAAATTCACTTATTTTTAACCTTATTAATTATGCCTTTTCAATTGTTTTAAATCCAATTTGAATTCAATAATTAGTGAAGTTTCAAAATTAAATAATAACTATTTAGTAACTAAGTAAAATGTTAGAATTAATATTCTTTATCATGTTTTCATTCACTTAAATATTAATGGTAATTCATAAACCCTAATTTGAAAATTGTTATTTTCTATTTTCTTAAATAATTACAAATTCTTGTGAGAACTAATAAAATATCAAACCATTATTGATTTTGTTACAAAGAAATTAGTAACCACACCTGTAATGCCAATTATCATTTTAAGAGTTGTACCATAATTTAGAAACCCTAGTTTTAATTTAAGTAAGACCTTAATCCCATTATTTCATGTGATCACCCTAAGTTAGTGCAACCCTAAAACCCTAGGGATTTAGCCCATGTGATCATATAAGCTTCATCTATACCTATAAAACCCTAGTAAGAAACAAATGAATGCATGCTTATGATTCACTAGCATAAACCAAGTCATATGAGATTATTATTTCATGTCCCTATTCTTAATTAAAACCTATATGATTCCCTAGTGTCACTTAGGAGGAAACCCTAACTTGTTAATTGGATTAGTACCATTGATCACCACTCCTATATACCATACCATTAGAATCAACCTCAACCATCAAACCCTAGTAGAACCATAAGATAAACCCTAGTACCAACCTTGTGTAACAATTCACATCACATGCTCCTATCCCACTAAACCCTACTTAGAAAGTAATAAACCACTTAGCTTAGAAACCATTAGTGATTACTTAGTGAAGCAAATGTGAAGCCATAGTAAACCCTAACTCATAACAACACCTTGACCATCATTCTTTGATGTAATACCCATAATCAACCATAGTAATAAACCTGTTAATACTTGCTACATATAGACCAATTCTATTTAAGAACCAACTAGTCCCTATTAGAGAACTAAATGAATCCAATAGTAAACCCTAGAAAGCCATAGCTCCTATGTATAGTAGTTCATATTCTATTTTAACCTGTTCTTCAAAAGTTATTCTTTTGAAGTATAATATAAGTAATCATCAACCATGTCCTGTAGAACTTAAAATTGACAACTGTTCTTTACATATTGTTCCACCACTATTCTTTATGTGTATACTTGTTATAATACCTTATATTACTTGTTTATGCTATTAATATCACCAACCCTAATAATAACCTTGTTTGAGAACCATTCTAAAAGTGCAACACACCCTAAAGAAATCTTTACAACTCATCAATCCTAAATCATCGGGATTAGGTTACGCTCGGGACGATTGCATCTCATACTATGCATTATAGCATCTTTGCCAGTTCTTTAAACATTGTCCTTACCGGACAATGATGGTATTTCAGAATTTGGAGTTCTCACGCATCGAAGCTTTTGCCTGCATAATCTTGCAGTCAAGAAAGGCAAGTTCATCGCTTGCTCATGTCATTTGATTATGTTTATCAAACTATATGCAAAGTACTATACTTATCACTCATGCATTGAAAAGCAAAGTATTATTTTACAATTATGAATATGACTATGTGGTGGGCAATGGAACCATGGTATGTGTTGATATGGTGGAGGTTCCATTGCATGGGTTATATTAACCTAGGAGTAATTACCAATGCCGTCCAGTGATTCTAGCGCCGTACATATCGCGTTGACCATAAGATCTATAATGGCTCTGGGGAAGCCAGCCGTATCTTTTCCCTCCTGCACGCCAACGGACTGGTAGAGCTGCGGGGTGTTGGAGGCACTGCCGTAGGTTGGGATAGCCTTTTAAATCCCCATCCATATGTGATGTTGAGCTCTATGGTCTATGATGGATTGTCCAAAGTACACCGTGAGTAAAGCCGTATTATCGGGAGAAGTCTACTGGGGGTGTACGGGTGGACAAAAGGGTGGGTTTGCAGGGTCGCGGAGAAGGCGGTGTGGGCTTGGATTTTCATACCTGGCCTCACACCAAAGGAAGTGTGAACGGGGGAAAGTCCCTGCGGATGGCAAAAAGGGTGGGATCTCTTGTGGGAAAAGTAACGCACCACTGCAGAGTGTATCAAATTGTGGCTGTCACTCCTTGTTCCGGGAAGGGAACTGCGAACGCGGCAGGAAAGGAACTCCATGAAGTTCTGGTCAACCTGTGAAGACTGACGGGCATAGTTTTCAGAATAAAATAAACCTTTTGAAGAAATGTTTATGAAAACTTGCATTGGCCTATGACTTTCTGGTCTATGGCTGTAGCTAGTGCATGATACACCTATTTCCTAATATGAACTTGCTGAGTACGCTCGTACTCATTCCCTCCCATTTAAACCCCCTTCTTAGATCAAGGCACCGAAGGAGAAACTACAGTGGAACCCGAAGACGAAGGAGTCAACTGCAACAAGACGAAGAATCCAATCAATGAAGTCAATGGAGTCAAGTTCTGCATCAGTTAGAGTGGAAACTTAGATTAGTACTAGAAGGGAACATTTCCCTAATCCTAGCACCAAAGTAGCTAGAATTCTATAGCAAGCCTTGTATCTCTAGAGATAGTGATAGCAATAAGATAGACTACGAGTCGTTCTTCTGGAGCTTTATTTGATGTTTTACCTCACTGTAAAGTAGGAGGCTGTGTTGATCTTCTGTAAACAGTTTGTGTATTCTTCTATAGACATACCTTGGACTCGCATATGTTTCTGTTGTACCACTCTGAGGGATGTAATATGAGTGGAACGGTGTTTCACTTGTGTTATGTCAACGACTTGTGTACTACACCATGCAGTGGTACGCTGGGTCACCGCAGCTGGTATCAGAGCAAATGCTTTGACCCTAGGATTAAAACCCTTTAAAGGAGACCTATAGGTTTGGTAGTGTCTATAGGAAGTTGTATTAGCTAAGTCAACTATGCTAAGCCAACTATTCTTATGACTTGAGATGGGTATTCACTTGAGAATAATCCTGACACACTTGAGTCAATATTTCTTATCTATCTTTCTTAAGTACAGTTGATTAGTTATCTTGCTTCATTCCAAATAATTAGAACACCATTGAAGCTTAAGATAATGGATGGTAGTAGACCACATTTGGTATACAATACATGGTAGTCCAAAGAGAGGATACAACCATAAGGAAGATATCCTATTGGAAGATGTATACCAAGACATATTATGGCTAAGTAAGGGTCTTTTAAAATGTCAAATGACTGATGTTAAGTAATGAAGATAAGTTATATAAGGTAGTACATACCTAGGATGAGTCAATCATGGGAAGTAAGGAAGAGTGATAAGAGTTATATAAGTTTGCTTTTCATGGTAGAGTTGGTAATCATATATGATTCACTTGAGAGTCATGATGTGGTGGAGTAGAACATCATAAGTACGATAACAGAAGTATGATAAGGAGTAGGATTTAGGGAATAGTTCGAAAGCTTAGGCCTTAAAATCCTAATAACTGTACCAAATATGTTAGAACCATAGTCCTTAATTCAAAGAAGGCTTATTTAGAGCATATCACATAGACAAATCCTAGAGTTATAGGTGGTATATTCTAAACAATCACGTGTTTAGAGTAGACATGTTAGAACTAATTGTATTATAGGAAGTAGTCCTCAATAGCACATATATATGGTATACTATTTTGTTAGTACTTCCAAAGAAAACTAGGTTAACTTCAACTATCCCAGGACATTTTGTTTCAAGTTTGTCTCATTGCAAATGTGCAATTAAGATAAATGTTGAGACAAATAGTAGAAATTCACGTATTCGTGCTAAGTATCACAACCTAAACCTATCTTATGTGGTGTTATATACTACACATTTGAGCCTGATGTTTAGGGATGTCTTACCCAACTATTATATTCGGGCCTATAAGGATGTGTATTATAAGCACAAAGCTGGATTTTCTAGGATTTTATTGGATTTTCATTGATTGACTAGATCCATACATGAAGTTTGACTTTGATATGCAAATGCATGTTGCAATATCAAGCTCTTACTTGATGTTATAGGTCTAGAGGGTAAAGGTATTCGTGTGAGGAAGTGACGAATTATGAAGATTTTGGAAGACAAGATAAAGGTTCACTGTAAGAAAAAGTCAAATTGTGGGAAGCAACCACAATACTCTAAAGGAAGGACCAATCAAACTCACTTCTATCCTTAATCAAGGAGTACTTCAACATGGAAGTATCATGAAAGTGAGAAAAATAGTGAATATGGAGCAGTAGAAGTGGAGCCATATTCATTATGTATGAAGGGATTGCAAGTAGAGTCACTTACGATACTATATTCATAGTATCAACAAGTGGTTATCTTGCAAAACAAACCCTAGAAGAAGGAAAATAGACAAGTGAAGTCGTAGCTGGTATAATAAGACCGCAGCTAATATAGGATAGTCATGAAGAGGAAGTATTAAAAGTGAGGTATATCTTAACTAAAACTATAAAAGTAGCCACAGCTGGTAGGAAGATATTGACTAGAACCATAAAATAGTCCACAGCTGATATCAAGTAAGCCATATCTCGTGTTAGATAGTCTGCAGCTGGCAACAGATAGTCCGCAGCTTAATCGTTCTTTCACTCTAAAGGAAAGAGGGATTCCGCAGCTGGTATCCCGTAGCTAGTAAATATTTAGTTGGAGGACTCACAACGGATATCCACAATTGTGTGGATACACCACAAAGAATTCTTCGCGAGACTCTAGAAAAGTACAAACTATCAGCTAGACCAAGACTAATCTTCTAACCTTGGAGTTTAATGATTAGAAGAAAGGAAGTTTGAAGATCATTAGTAAACTCCAAGGGGGAGAGGAAGGCTGAAGGAGAAGTATTAAGATATTATGTGTAGTATGATAGACGGAGAAAAAGGTCTGAACTGAGAGGAAGTCCGATCTTATTTTTATAAGGTGGTTGGGAAGTACCCATATAAAAGTACTCTCAGGGGTTGTCAGGCCAGAAGCCGAGGTTCATATCCCGAGGAAGTAAGGGTTAGACCTTAACTTGAGTGGGTAAATGTAATTACTCGAAACCAAGAGAACTCAAGTAAGTACAAGAAAATGAAGTTGGATGAAGTAGATGTCGGAGGACAATCAAAGCTTAAGAAGGCTTAAGACCGAAGGAGTTTGACCATACCAAAACATAAGCCTATTAGAAAGATTCCTTTCATGGAACCTAAAGAAACCAAAAGGAGGATAACTAGCATAAACTAGAAGCCATGATTGGATGGACTAAATGAGTCTAATCCATTCGTAGGAATAAACCACCAGGACCATGCCTATTGTAAATACCTTACCAAGTACCATTACTTTCGTTATGATAGTAAGGGAAAAAATACCCTACCTTAAATAAATCTTTTAGAATTAAGGTTTGGGCACCATAGCTGGTACACCGTAGTGCCATATTATACCGTAGCTGGTAGAACCAAGTTTTGGGTACCCAGATAGGAAGCTATCACCACAACCATTAGTAAAGTCCATTAGCATAAGAAGATGTCCTAATCAAAGAATCTTTGGAGAGCAAACCTATAAGCTTAGAGAGTTGAAAGAAATCATAGAATATAACAAAGTATCAGTGCCAGACATCCGAAGACTCCAGGAAGGATCTGGACAAGGGATATATCCAATTATATCTAATGAGATCACCATGGAGTTTGAAAGGATTGTGATCCGTTCAAGTCCGTTCCACATTCCGAAACATGAGAGCGTTCGAACTTCGGGACGAAGTTCAGTTTAAGGGGGAGAGGCTGTAATATCCCAGGTTTAGAGGCAACAAAATGAGAGAATAACAAAGTGTGCATTGCATTCATGCATAGAAAATTCGGGGAATTTTCGCGCTTTCAAATAAAACTTACCACAGTAACTGAAGTTTCACTTAACTTGCTGGAATTGAAGTACAGCATCAAGTCAAGCGCTATAAACTTCACTGTGATCTTTGCTAAAACCTTATTTTGGGTAGAGATGATTTGATCTATGGATTAGATCAAATGGAATTAGATTTACAACAACACATTCTTTAATAATCAAACTCTAACTTATTAACACTTGAAAGTAGCAACTACCTTTGTGTGTAATTTAATTCACTTATAAATAAGTTAAACCATGGGGTCTAAAGTGCATAAAAGCTACACATTCTTATTTAAATCATAACTTATTAAATATATGGAATATCATAAAACTAAATCCATTTACATTACGAATTATAGTTCAAACTATTTGAATAAAACTAACTATGAGTATTTTGAAACTCATTTGATCATGCCTTGGTGAAATCAAACCCAACTATCCAAAATTGAGGAATAACTTTCAACCTTGACCTTTTGACCAATATTATAATATAAATCCAATCAAATATGATATAGTGACTCATCAACATTAATAAACCATCCACAAGATATTTAGTAACAAATTGGCTATCCAAGAATAAATCATATGAGAGGATAATGATCTTGCCACATAGGATGAAAATATCTACATGACTTGGATCCCAAGCTTTGCCACCTCATGCCCAAAGGATTTCTATGGATGATGGCATGACAACCAAGCACCTTACTCATCAAACCAACACAAGAGTCACCACCTATGTGTCATGATACTAGAGCTTGCCCAAGCCTATAAATAGAGCCACACCTTCCATCCATTCGCTCATCTTGTAGCATGATACAAGGAAAAACACACATAGAGCCACTCCATACATTAGCTAGGATCAAGATGAAGAAGCTAGGAGGTGGAGGCATACCACAAGATGCAGGTTTATCAGATTTCATGAAGAACAAGCCACAGAAGATACCAAGGTAGAATTCCTAGGCAAACCATATATTTAGAGGATCATATCATCATCTCTTAAGTAGGACCTTAGGATATTCCAAGACATTGAGAAGTGAGAGAAGTTATAATACTAACCATAGCCATGTCCATACAAGAATACCAGAGAAGTACTAATCCTAGTTCTTCAAGTCAACATTTAATGCATAATCATACCTTGTAGATATAAATGATAAGTTAACGCATATGATTAATAGATCTCATCTATCACATAAAATAATAAGTATATCATTAGTAGTTAACCCCAAACCAATCCTCATGCCTTGTATAGAGGAGTGTTGTTATTGTATTTAAACTTAGCATTGCCTTGATACAAGAATTCTACTTAAGTGAGGAGGAGTAACCCTAGCTAGCCAATAAAACATAATCAAAGCTTATGCTTATACCCAATTCTAGCTTGTGTATCCCATGGGTAATCCCAAATAAAACCCTAGACCACATTTCAATCCAAGTACCACTTGGGATCATGAAAAGAACCCTGCCATGCCTCATGCCTACTTATAGTGCAACTTAATGAAGAGTATCCAAAACTCTAAACCCTTTCACATAGGATCCAGTTCACATAAAATGATGTCCTAACTTGTGTATCATGGATCACAAATATAAATCAAGCCATATATACTTAGGGATAAATGCCATTTGGTGAGTAGAATGAAACCAATACCCTATTCTACTTTGTTATCCAAATACTTTGCCTAAGTGAACCAAATGAATAGTATTTATAAAATAGCACCACCTTAGCAAGAGAGTTAATCATGATGAGTTTAGGATTCATTTTACATAGTTCAAACAAGAGTTTGATAAGCAAGAGTAGTGAATATAGAGTTGATCCAACCACTTTGTTTAAAACTTATAAACCATTCACCACATAAAATCATAAACCAATTCCATTTTTCTTTACCATTTGCTAAACCCTAGCCATAATTAAAATATGTAAACAATCCATGTTACTAAGAACTAGTAAAATCTAATCATGAGTTTATCATGCAAAGGTTATAAATTTTCAAATCATTCAAATGGATTTTGTACCTAAACTTAAGAAGGAATTGAGATAAATATTTAAACTATATCTATTTCAATTATATATCACTAAAACACCAATTGAATTAAGTACTAAATAATTGTGGACACAACAAAACTATGCAGTAAGTATGATTATTAAGTTATACTTATAATTCAAATATTTTTGAACCTGTAAAGCAAAACCAGAATCAAAATTTGAATTCAAATCACAAATAGAAAACAGAAAATAAAATAGAAAAGAGAAGAGAGTGAGGAGCTTACCTGTTGGACCGAAGCAGGCCACCGCAGCCCGAGTTATGTCAACACCCGGATTTTTAAGTCCGAATGCCTATTATGTCATACATCGCAATCCCAGGAATATTGTTGTTGCGAGGCATAATAGTTAAGTATCACAGTCATCATTCATTTCAAACCATAAAGTCTTACAATTGGAATCACATCATCCATATTACACGAATAGTTGATCTATTGATCAACGAACACACAGAAGTTCATAGCGGAAGCGTAAGATACAAGGACTCTCTAGTCCACAGGCCAACGCTTGACGTCGGAAGACTCCTAGTTGTCGTAGGCGTCCTGCTGGTCATCTCTGTGTTCATCTTCATATTCTGGCCATTTGAATAGCCAGGGACAAAGCCGTGAGTACTTTAAGTACTCGCAAACTGATACTAAAGTAAGTGCTAGACAATTCTAGTAAGGTTTGCTAAGCTCTAGTTTATTTGCGTAAAGCTAGTTTTAGTTCACAACATTTTTGTAAACAACTCTTCATGTGCTAACTAACTCAAGTGGGAACATTAGTGTCATTCCCACCATCCAAGTGGTGATTTCAATTCAATTCACCACAAGTCCTTTCACCATCATTTTCCAAAAGTATGACATCGGACAACTGTATGGCCTTTCCAACCGTCCGTAACCGTGGACGCGGCTATTCGAATAGGTTTACACTCTGCAGAGGTTGCACACTTGTGCCACAACATTTGATTTCATCCGTCGGGATTTCCCCGAATCATCGTAACTCAGTACGCGGATCATCAACCATAACCTTTCACTTACATACCCTAGTATGAGCACCTCTCCCCATGAGCTTGGCCTCCCAGTGAAGACCAACTGTCAACCTGGGAACTGCACAGGGCTTGGGCCGGACATTCACCTCATTCGCATCATATCGTATCGTTTCTTTTGTTGTAGAGGCAGCTTTCGGCATAACCCCGATGACGCTTGTTTAGAGGGAACCCATACTAAGATGCATAAATTTCCAGTTAAGCCCTACCCATAATCAGGTATTGTGGGGGTACTCAAAAATTGGAAAGGTATCGCATCCAAACCAACATCATGTTTTATCAAAAATCACCATCTTCTCTTGGTCATATTCACCTTCAAAAAATCATTCAATGGAATGAATCATCATTCCAAGGTTTCAAATTCATTTCCAAAAGTCACCTTGTTCCCATCTAGAGTAGTCAAGTTTTATTTCATTAGCACTAGCTCTACATCATGAGGGGTGCTATCTTGCTTGGCTTGGAAGAGACTAATTTCACTACTCTAGTAACCAACTTGTACTTTGACCAAAGTTAACTATAAAAGTAACTCTTTAAGAAAACAAGTAAAAACTTGTAATGTAATAAACTTGGGATAGGCTTATGTAAGAAAAGGAAAGACTATGGTGCCTTGCCCCAAGGGGCTTTGCACCTTGCAAGAATATTAGCTTGCCTTGGTAGTTCTCAAACTGTTCCTCCTCCTCTTCTTGGTAGTATCCTTCTTCTTCGGGGTACTCTCCGGTGCTACCGTCTAAATTTGAATACGAGTTTAATTACTCACTAATTCAATGGCTATTCCATACATCACATATAAACACACAACTATTCTATGCACACAAACAAAGTAACTAGGTGCATGTGTTGTGTTGTTTGAGGAGAATTTACTCCTTTACCATTAATATGTAAATGATAGTTTCCTTAGGGTTGGTGAGGAATAATTTCCTCTCATTGAAAATCTTCTTAGGATTTAATTTCTCAAACCATCATAGATGAACTTAGATTGACCTAAGTCAAATGTTCATCATCATCATTCGAGAAAATGATTTAAATGAGGTAAACCACCTCATGCCATTTAAATAACACTACATTTGATTTAAATCTCAAGTAATTCATATAAGAGATTTTGGACCTGAGGTACAAACATCCCATGAATTCATGTGAGACAAGTTTAAGTGAAGGGTAAGACTTCACACAATTTGGTTTAATAGTTTTGGACAATATCAACTAGTTAAACTAGTCAAATGATCCATTACTTAAACTATGGCATGATCATGCAAAGTGACCACACCATTTTATTGCATAAACAATTAGTGTAAGTCAAATGTGAGCTATTAGAGTTGGAAATAACTTAATACCTATTTTGGTTGATTTTTAAGAATTATTTGAATAGGGAAAAGTCCCTGTCTTGTTATTTTTATCACATTAATTCTACAAAGAATCTGGTCAGGGGACCAGTGGCATTGGAAAGAGAATTTCTCTAGCTTTCCAACAATATCAAATTCACTAAATTTGGTTTAGCCAAATTGAAACTATTCAAATTCAAAGTTTGTGCTGTAAAGAAAAAGTTTGGGAATTATTTGAATCGATTTTGAATTAAAAGGCCGGCGGGAAACACTACTGGGCCTATTTGGATTAAAACGGCCCAAGGCCAGCCCACCACACATCCACGACGCGCAGGCTGCCTGACGGGTGGGCTCCACCCGTCAGCCTCTACTTAACGGCGAAGCGGTACGGGGGTTTGTGGCGCGTTGGATTAGAACGCAGATCAACGGCCCACGCTCGTCGTCGTCGACGACGAGAGAGGGGCTCGCCGGCGGCTCAGGTAGGGGGTGGGAGAGCTAACCAGGGCTCCAGCTAGGGTTGGTAGTGTGCTTGACGAAGTTGTGGACGACGGCGGAGCTCCAGGTACTGGTGGCGTCGCCTGGGGTGGTCGGGATCGCCGGCGATTGCTGCAGGGCTTCCGCGGCGGTGAGCTTCCGATTGGCCCTTCTCCGGCGTGAATCAGACGAACGGTGGGGTGGTTAAGTGGCAGTGCGAGGTGGGGAGTGAGCTGGTGTCGTTGGTTTGGTCCAGGGAACCTCCTATTTATAGAATCGAGAGAGGGTTGCGGGGCAGTGAGGTGGGCGACATGGGCGCGGCTGCTCCGGCTAGCGGTCGAGCTAGGCGAGGTGGTGGTAGTGCTCTACGGTTCCTGGCGATGCTATTGGCGGCGACAGCTTGGTCGGGGGGGCCTGGTTGGGTCGCCTTGCTTCCAGGCATGTCGCGGCAGTGGCGGGATCTTCTTCCCCGTCTACGGTGGCGGCGGTCCAGGGTCTGGTCGTGGCCATGTCTGGCGGCATCGCGGTGGCGTGCTGAGGCTCGACGAGCAGCGGGAGGGTCCAGGGCGTGCGTGTACTGGCGGGGTGGCGCGTGTGCTGGGAGCGCCCGCGGGCGTGCGACGTGCGACGTCATCGGCATGGCGTGGCCACCACTGGGCGCGCGTGTTCCGGCGGCTGTCGAGCTCCTCCTCGACCGTGGCTCGCTCGAGGTGCTCCAGTAGGGTGAGGTGGTGCCTGGGGACACCAGGGCCAGAGAAGTGGAGGAAGGGGAAGAGAGGGGGTGCGGCATGGATGGCATGGGCTGGCATGGCCATGCCATGCAAGCTATGCTTGCCCTCCTTAGGGTTTCTGTGGAGCATTGGTAGTTGGAGGGGGCAGGGGAACCAGTAGGGTGCAAATGGGGTGGTTAGGGTTAGGTTAGGTCACTATTTGAAATAGTGTGTAATAGTGCCATATTTGGAAATTGCAAAAATCTCCAAATTTGAAAATCTTCAAAAGGTGAAAGTTTTTGAAATGTGAGTAGTGATACAAGTTGTAAATGACCAGAGGTGAATTGAGGTGGTGGTGGAAAAGTTTGAAATCCAAATTTGGCAAAATTGGCTAAGTGTAGATTGTTGCATATGTGAGAAAGTTGGAACTTTGGATGAGCATAGCTCATGATCCAAGATGAATTTGGCATGATGGTCTTCACCAAAATTGTTCACCTTGATGTTGACCTTGAAATGGTGCAAAGAGTTAGCAAGAGTTGGTTTGGGAAAATTGAATGGCAAGGGCTCAAAGTGGTGATCAGACTAGAATTGTCAAACTTGACCATTATTCTATGTGAGTGGAATTTGTGTTTGAAAACCATTTGAAAAGTGAATCCTTGATTCCAAGAGTTGTAATAAGTGTGTAACATCATTATTCAACTAATGGTGAAGACCAAATAGGTCTAGGATCAAAATTTATAAAAATTCCATAAGGCATATGTGAGGGTTTTTAGGGTTTTGCAATTATTGGAATTTCTTCCTCTTTGCTTTATTTGGTTGGTGATCTTAATATGATCACAATAGGGTTGGAGAGCACATCAAATACAAGTAGTAACAATCATCATGGCAATTCACTCAAATGCACAAGTCCTATGCATGGTACTATATGCAAATGAAAAAGTTTTTGTTGGTTTGAATTTTTGCTTTCTGGAATTCTCTAACTTTCTT